>NW_021963578.1:0-76354 GCF_901765095.1 Microcaecilia unicolor | reverse complement strand
AGTAATCCCAGTTTTCACAGGCTTCACTCCTTTTAAAGTAATAATTGAGGAAATATTTCTGAGGAAAACTTTAGGAGTCATACCCAGAACTCTGGGAAAAACAATAATCTCCATATTAATCATCTATAATAATATTCATTTTATTATTCAAAGTTTCTGGTCTATTATCATTTTTAAAATCATAACCACTTCTTGCTCATGTAGAATCATTTGTTATATCAAATTTTCACTCTTAAAGGGTTCAGTTAAATTGTCCATGTAACTCTCTAATAAAATTATATCTGAAACAAAATTATTTACTGCCACCATTAGGTCCCGAAGCGCATAGGCGCCCCGTATAAGAGGCTTGGGGAGGCTAAGCCTCCCCAGCCCAACCATGACCTTCTCCTGCCTCCTCTCAGTGCCCAGATGGGGTCGGGAAGACATGGGAGCGGCAGCGTTTCAAATTCTGGAGTCCGGGGCAGAGAAGGACTGAGGTAGCCGGAAGCAGGAAGTTCCATGAGTCTCTCTCTAACTCACCCCCTCCCCCGAACAGTGGGGGAGGGCGGAGAGAAAAACTGCGCCTGTCTGGGTATGTCACTGTCAGCAAGCACAGAGGCTTCCCTCCATCTACCCCGGTGTCGGTGTCGGGTTTCCAGCCCGGGAAGCAGAACAGCTGTCATCCATGTTCTTTGCACTGGCTGTGTTTTCACATTACGGTACCAGCAACAAGTGGTGCAGCTTTGTAAAGGGGGAGGGGATGGGGAATCAGTTCTCTGATCTGCTATCTCTAAGATCCACCTTAAGGAGGTGGGCTACTTCAGGATGACCACAACAAAGGGGGAGGAGTGAAGAAGAGCTTTGAGCTAGCTCACTCAGGTGCTTTGCTTTCTCTTTCTGTACAGCTGCTGGAGCTGCAAAGAGCAAAAAAGATTCATAGGAGCAGACTTTTCTTTGTCTCTTGGGACTGGAAATCCTTGCAAGCCTCAGTTCCAGGTATTAAGAGGGGGAGAAGAGGCACTTTATCTGAGACTTTCAGGTATCAGCCCAACCTCCTCTCCTCTTACTCACATACAAGTTTTATTTTTTTTTTTCCAGTGGTCAGAACCCCTGGGGAAGGAGCAGTGGCTTTGAATGGAGGAGGGAGGGCGGGCTGGCTGGCCTGGCTGGCTGCGGTTTTGAAATGGGGGTGGCCACGGGAGGTGGGGGAGCCCAAGAAGGTTAGATTTAGAACAGACCTGTGAAGATGTGATTTCATGTGCCCTAATGAAAGGTGAGTTTAATTTTACTTCCATTTAATTTCAATATAGTCCATCTTATTTTATAACACCATGCTTCCTAAGGCACATTACAATGTAAGCCCCACCGTTGGTACCACCCCTTTACCCCGCCCCCTTTAGCCTCCCCAAACAGTTGGTATTCAATGTATCCTCCACGGGAGCCAAAAACTCCAAGTTGATTTCTCTTAGGTGTTTAGGAGTGGTTCCGCCGATTCGGGTTCTGCTGTAAACATCCTCCGTTTCAGCATATGCCTCTAACTCACTCCTCCACTCCTTTGGACATGGTGGTTGAATAATTCGGGAGCGATGGAGTTGTTTTTTCCAGGTTCAAGAGCGTCGACGCTCCTTCACCAACGCTAATCAAAGGACTTGCCAACCCTTTCATCTGTGGGCAGTTCATTGCACAGCGGTCCCACACTTGCTGCTCAGGGGACAAAATGCTGGCCATCGGCGGCTGACCGCCGGCTGTCCCCTTCCTCTCAGTTAAGGTAACTGCAATTGCAGAGAGGAAATTTACGTAAAGAATACGAAACTTCAGAGGGCAGCTGGGCCGTTGGGCATACGAACTTCAGGTCGCTATCTTATCACTCTCCCAGTTTGGGACACTCTTTGTCTGGTTTCTCCTCAGAGGCCTGTCTGATATGGGTAAACCTTCAGCATAGTCCTCTGAGTCATTGAAACACAGAAGCCCCTCCACCACTACAAGGTGGTGTCCCTTTGGAAGGGCACTTGGAAGTTCTTTTTAATCAAACTAGTGACACTTACTACTTTCGGGACTCTTTCTGTATCTTTGTGTCACATATTCCAGGTTTCTGATTGCAATTCTATAACATGGTGCCTGGTAGAAGCCTAGTCTATAAAGGAATGTAGGCACATACTTTTATTTATAGAATACTAGAGTAACTGAATATGGGACACTGTCATACCGGGGTACAAAGTATATCGTAATGATAGGGTGGACCGGACTGGTGGAGGGGTAGCATTGTATATTAACGAGAGCCTTGACTCAGATAGATTACAAATTCAGCAGGACACAAATCACACCTTTGAATCACTGTGGGTTGAAATTCCATGTATAAAAGGGAAAAAAATGGTGATAGGAGTGTACTACCGTCCGCCTCGCCAGGATGAGCAGGTAGACACAGAAATGATAAAATAAATCAGAGACGCGAACAAAATGGGCAATGTGATAATAATGGGTGACTTCAATTATCCAAATATAGACTGGGTAAATGTAACATCGGGACACGCTACAGAGATACAATTCCTTGATGAAATCAAGGACAGCTTTATGGAGCAACTGGTGCAGGAGCCGACGAGAGAAGGAAAAATTCTAGACTTGGTCCTTAGTGGAGCGCATGATCTGGTGAGGGACGTTATGGTACTGGGGCCGCTTGATAACAGTGACCATAATATGATCAGTTTTGACATCGACCTTGAAGTAACTGTACACAGAAAGTCAAATACGTTAGCGTTTAACTTTAAAAAAGGAGACTATGATAAAATGAGAAGAACGGTAAAAAAAAAACTTAGGGGGGCAACTGAGAGAGTAAAAACTGTACAACAGGCGTGGACGCTGTTCAAAAATACCATCCTGGAGGCCCAGGCCATACATATTCCGCAAATTAGAAAAGAAAGACGGAAGTCCAAATGACACCCGGCCTGGTTGAAAAGTGAGGTGAAGGAAGCTATTAGGGCTAAAAGAAACGCCTTCAGAAAATGGAAGAAGGAACCGTCTGAAAATAACAAGAAACCGCATAAGGAGTGTCAAAGCAAATGCAAGGCGCAGATTAAGAAGGCCAAGAGGGAGTATGAAAAAAAGATAGCATTAGAGGCAAAAAAACATAGTAAAAAATGTTTTCGGTATATTAAAAGCAGGAAGCCGGCAAAAGAATCGGTTGGGCCGCTGGATGACCGAGGGGTAAAAGGGGCGATCAAGGAAGACAAAGACGTAGCGGAGAGACTGAATGAATTCTTTGCTTCGGTCTTCACCGAGGAAGATTTGGGTGGGATACCGGTGTCGGAAATGGTATTTCAAGCGGACGAGTCGGAGAAACTTACTGACTTCACGGTAAACCTGGAGGACGTAATGGGGCAGTTCGGCAAACTGAAGAGTAGCAAATCTCCTGGACTGGATGGTATTCATCCTAGAGTACTGATAGAACTGAAAAACGAGCTTGCGGAGCTACTGCTAGTGATATGCAACTTATCCTTAAAATCGAGCGTGGTACCGGAAGATTGAAGGGTGGCCAATGTAACGCCCATTTTTAAAAAAGGCTCCAGGGGAGATCCGGGAAATTATAGACCGGTGAGTCTGACGTCGGTGCCTGGGAAAATGGTAGAGGCTATTATGAAAAACAAAATTACAGAGCACATCCGAGGACATGGATTACTGAGACCAAGTCAGCATGGCTTTTGTGTGGGGAAATCTTGCCTGACCAATTTACTTCAATTCTTTGAAGGAGTGAACAAACATGTGGACAAAGGGGAGTCGGTTGATATTGTGTATCTGGATTTTCAAAAGGCGTTTGACAAGGTACCTCATGAAAGGCTACAGAGGAAATTGGAGGGTCATGGGATAGGAGGAAATGTCCTATTGTGGATTAAAAACTGGTTGAAGGATAGGAAACAGAGAGTGGGGTTAAATGGGCAGTATTCACAATGGAGAAGGGTAGTTAGTGGGGTTCCTCAGGGGTCCGTGCTAGGACCGCTGCTTTTTAATATATTTATAAATGATTTAGAGATGGGAGTAACTAGTGAGGTAATTAAATTTGCTGATGACACAAAGTTATTCAAAGTCGTTAAATCACGACAAGATTGTGAAAAATTACAAGAGGACCTTACGAGACTGGGAGACTGGGCGGCTAAATGGCAGATGATGTTTAATGTGAGCAAGTGCAAGGTGATGCATGTGGGAAAAAAGAACCCGAATTATAGCTACGTCATGCAAGGTTCCACGTTAGGAGTTACGGACCAAGAAAGGGATCTGGGTGTCGTCGTCGATAACACACTGAAACCTTCTGCTCAGTGTGCTGCTGCGGCTAAGAAAGCGAATAGAATGTTGGGTATTATTAGGAAAGGTATGGAAAACAGGTGTGAGGATGTTATAATGCCGTTGTATCGCTCCATGGTGCGACCGCACCTTGAGTATTGTGTTCAATTCTGGTCGCCGCATCTCAAGAAAGATATAGTAGAATTGGAAAAGGTGCAGCGAAGGGCGACTAAAATGATAGCGGGGATGGGACGACTTCCCTATGAAGAAAGACTAAGGAGGCTAGGGCTATACAGCTTGGTGAAGAGACGGCTGAGGGGAGACATGATAGAGGTATATAAAATAATGAGTGGAGTGGAACAGGTGGATGTGAAGCTTCTGTTCACGCTTTCCAAAAATACTAGGACTAGGGGGCATGCGATGAAACTACAGTGTAGTAAATTTAAAACAAATCGGAGAAAATTTTTCTTCACCCAACGTGTAATTAAACTCTGGAATTCGTTGCCGGAGAAAGTGGTGAAGGCGGTTAGCTTAGCAGAGTTTAAAAAGGGGTTGGACGGTTTCCTAAAGGACAAGTCCATAAACCGCTACTAAACGGACTTGGAAAAATCCAAAATTCCAGGAATAACATGTATAGAATGTTTGTACGTTTGGGAAGCTTGCCAGATGCCCTTGGCCTGGATTGGCCGCTGTCGTGGACAGGATGCTGGGCTCGATGGACCCTTGGTCTTTTCCCAGTATGGCATTACTTATGTACTTATGTACTTATGAGCACGCCTAACATTTAGGGGTGAACACTTATTCCAATCTTAGAGATGGTGCTGCAGATACCCATGTAACCTATACGTTGCACAAATAAGTTTGAGCCCCTATCCAAACTCCACCCATGTGTCTGCCCCTGTGTACATGCTATGTAAGTTATACAGGCATTTACAGAATAGCACTTAGGCAAGATTTGAGTAGTTACATACATAAATGTTATAGAATTGCCCTCTTGGTGCTGATACATCTGTTAGCAAAACAGTTCTTGTCATTTTCTCCTCCATCACTATGGCGCTTATTCTCCAAGCATATGGACATCTGAAAAAGCCAAAATGGACATCCATATGCTTGAAACATCCAACTACTGATTTTGCAAAGGCAGAAAAGGGACATCCAACACTGCAGTATGTCCAAAAAGCAAGGGGGCATGCTGTGGGCATGTTTTGGGCTGGCGCTGACCCTCCCCCGCTGCCGGATTGCTGTTCAAAATGGCCGCCTACACTTACAAGGGCGGCCTCCAAGGCTAAAGCAGAAGTCTCTCGAGTCCGCCATTGGAAGTCTCGGTGGCCATTTTGAACAGTGATCCGGCAGTGGGGGAGGGTCAGCGCCAGCAGTGGGCAGGCAGGACCGAGGATGTTTCCTGCCTGCCCCGAAGAATTCGCTACACAACCTGGGTGGCTGGAGGGGAGGCAGGTGAGAGAGCAGGGTCATTGGACATGGGTGACTGGAGGGGGGGCAGGGGGAGAGGAGGGTCGCTGGACATGGGTGGCTGCAGTGGGGGCAGGGGGAGAGGAGGGTCACTGGATATGGGTGGCTGGAAGGGGGGCAGGGAAGAGGGAGGGGGTGAGGGGGATCCTGAGACCAGAGAGGTGGGGATGGAAGGGGGTCCTCAGACCATAAAGGGGGGGGGGGGTCCTGAGAGAGGGGGATGGGGGCACACACTCACTCTCTGTCTCTCACATACACTCTTTCTGACACACTCTCTGTCTATCACACTCTATCTCTCTGTCACACACACACAGTCTCACACACACAGACACTCTGTCTCTCACACACTCTCTCACATAAACACACACACACTCTGTCTCTCTCATTCTCTCTCTGACACACACACTCCATCTCTCAAACATACACTCTGAGGAAAACTTTGCTAGCGCCCGTTTCATTTCTGACAGAAACGGGCCTTTTTTTACTAGTGATTCTATATTTGTTCCATGAGTTTCTAGTCAGGTTATGAATACAGATTATAAATATCTTGTATTGTCTGCATTATCAATGGCAAAAACCTGAACAATAAAAGTTTGTTTGTTCTTATCTGTCTGTATTTTCCAGGCCGAGAACCTTGAAATAAAGGGAGGCAGCATCAGTTTGGTTTTAGCTTCAGCAGCAGCTCAAAGCAAATTACATTTTCCTATTCCTGGAGGGCTTACATTCTAAGCCTGTACCTGAGGCAGTGGAGGATTAAGTGATTTGCCCAAGATCACAAGGAGCAGCAGAGGGATTTGAGCCTAGTTTTCAAGGCTCTTAGCCCACTGCTTTAGCCATTAGGATTACAGCAGTAAGTACACCACCCTGCTGAGATTTCATGTGATTGAGCTATGTGATAGTCTGCTGCCTTGGCAAAGCATCTGAGTGGATAAACAATTAGTGAATCAGAAAGAAAACCATTTCTGCTTACATCTCACATTCAACACCCTGTCACATCTATTCTAATCTAATCTAATATGGACGTTTCTATTCCGTTTTTACCTAAAAAGGCTCTAGGCGGATAACAATCAAAATAAAAATGTGACAGATCCCATTGAGTTACATTAACTTACGTATAACACAAATACTCCTTGCTCCATACACAAGGGCCCTTCAAATATTGGACAAGCAAATAAGCCTTAATCGCCCTCCTAAATACAAAATAACAGGTAATATGGGGGTATATTCAATCTCACTTCCTGAATGGAACTAAGTGTTGTAGTCGGTTTCTCTTTGTCCCTAAATTGACTGAGAAAGATGTGGTTTTCCCCTTAGTGCAGGTGATAATTTTTCCCATAATGATGGCTCACAGTCACATCAGGAGAGCAGCCACAATGCCTACTTCAGGAGGGAGAATTTAGGCCTTTCCTGGACTGCTAATGGGGCTTGTAAAACAATGATTCTATACTGTGCAGGGATGCATGAGTAATTGTGGTTTTATTTTGTGTCACCTAGGCCATCGCCTTGTGTGTGCCCTGAGTGATAGCAACCCAGTACATAACTACTATTATTACTACTACTATTTAACATTTCTAAAGCGCTACTAGGGTTGCGCAGCGCTGTACAATTAACAAAGAAGGGCAGTCCCTGCTCAAAAGAGCTTACAATCTAAAGGACAAAAAGTGCAGTCAATCAAGATTGAGGCAGTCTAGATTTCCTGGATAGATGAATAATGGTTAGGTGCCGAAAGTGACATTGAAGAGGTGGGCTTTGAGCAAGGATTTGAAGATGGGTAGGGAGGGGGCTTGGCATATGGGCTCAGGGAGTTTATTCCAAGCATAGGGTGAGGCGAGGCAGAAAGGGCAGAGTCTGGAGTTGGCGGTGGTAGAGAAGGGTACTGAGAGGAGGGATTTGTCCTGTGAGCGGAGGTTACGGGTAGGAGCGTAAGGGGAGATGAGGGTAGAGAGGTAGTGAGGGGCTGCAGATTGAGTGAATTTGTAGGTTAGTAGGAGAAGCTTGAACTGTATGAGGCACCTGATTGGAAGCCAGTGAAGTAACTGGAGGAGAGGGGTGATATTACTATTACTACTACTACTATTTAGCATTTCTATAGCGCTACAAGGCATACGCAGCACTGCACAAACATAGAAGAAAGACAGTCCCTGCTCAAAGAGCTTACAATCTAATAGACAAAAAATAAATAAAGTAAGCAAATCAAATCAATTAATGTGAATGGGAAGGAAGATAGGAGGGTAGGTGGAGGCGAGTGGTTACAAGTGGTTACGAGTCAAAAGCAATGTTAAAGAGGTGGGCTTTCAGTCTAGATTTAAAGGTGGCCAAGGATGGGGCAAGACGTAGGGGCTCAGGAAGTTTATTCCAGGCGTAGGGTGCAGCGAGACAGAAGGCGCGAAGTCTGGAGTTGGCAGTAGTGGAGAAGGGAACAGATAAGAAGGATTTATCCATGGAGCGGAGTGCACGGGAAGGGGTGTAGGGAAGGACGAGTGTGGAGAGATACTGGGGTAGCAGCAGAGTGAATACATTTATAGGTTAGTAGAAGAAGTTTGAACAGGATGCGAAAACGGATAGGGAGCCAGTGAAGGGTCTTGAGGAGAGGGGTAGTATGAGTAAAGCGACCCTGGCGGAAGATGAGACGGGCAGCAGAGTTTTGAACCGACTGGAGAGGGGAGAGGTGACTAAGTGGGAGGCCAGCAAGAAGCAGATTGCAGTAGTCTAAACGAGAGGTGACAAGGGTGTGGATGAGGGTTTTGGTAGAGTGCTCGGAAAGAAAGGGGCGGATTTTACGGATGTTGTAAAGAAAGAAACGACAGGTCTTGGCGGTCTGCTGGATATGAGCAGAGAAGGAGAGAGAAGAGTCAAAGATGACCCCAAGGTTTTGAGCTGAGGAGACAGGGAGAATGAGAGAGCCATCAACAGAAATAGAAAACCGGGGGGCGCGGGGAGGTGGGTTTGGGGGGGAAAATGAGAAGCTCGGTTTTGGTCATATTTAATTTCAGGTGGCGTTGAGACATCCAGGCAGCAATGTCAGACAAGCACGCTGAAACTTTGGCTTGGATGCAAGGTGAGATATCAGGGGTAGAAAGGTAGATTTGGGAGTCATCAGCATAGAGATGGTAGGAAAAGCCATGGGATGAGATTAATGAACCATGGGAAGAAGTGTAGATAGAAAAGAGGAGGGGACCAAGAACAGAACCCTGAGGTACGCCAACAGGCAGAGGGATAGAAGTAGAAGAGGATCCACCAGAGTGAACACTAAAGGTGCGGAGGGAGAGGTAGGAAGAGAACCAGGAAAGGACAGAGCCCTGGAATCCAAGTGAGGACAGGGTATCGAGAAGTATGCTGTGATCGACAGTGTCAAAAGCAGCGGAAAGATCAAGAAGAATGAGGATGGAATATTGACCTCTGGATTTAGCCAGTAATAGGTCATTGGAGACTTTAGTAAGCGCAGTTTCGGTTGAGTGGAGAGGGCGAAAACCAGATTGTAATGGGTCAAGAATAGCATGTGAGGAGAGAAAATCAAGGCAGCGGCGGTGAACAGCACGCTCAAGTAATTTGGAGAGAAAAGGAAGGAGGGAGATGGGTCAGTAATTAGAGGTACAAGTAGGGTCAAGTGAAGGCTTCTTAAGGAGAGGTGTGACCACAGCATGTTTAAAGGCAGCAGGGACAGTCGCAGTGGAAAGTGAGAGATTGAGAATGTGACAGATAAAAGGAATAAGAGTAGGAGAGATGGCATTAAGAAGGTGGGTGGGAATGGGATCAGAGGAACAGGTGGTACATTTTGAGGAAGAAAGGAGAAGTGTAGTTTCCTCAATAGTAACTTCAGGAAAGGAGGAAAGGGAATGAGGGGAAGGAGAGAGAGGGGAACGGACTAGTGGAGGGAGAGGTGGTGAGGTAGAGAAAGCAAGGTTTATCTTTTGAACCTTGTTGTGAAAGAATTCAGCAAGGGTCTGAGGAGATAATGAAGGGGGAGTTGGGGGAGGGGCACCTTGAGGAGAGAGTTCAATGTGGTGAAGAGAAGTCGAGGATTAGAGCCAAGAGAGTTGGTCAGTTGGATATAATAATCCTGTTTGGCACGTAAAAGAGCAGATTGGAAGGAGGTCAGCATGAACTTAAAGTGTAAGAAATCAGCAAGGGCCCAAGATTTCCGCCAGAGGCGTTCGGCGGAGCGGGTACAGGAACGTAGGTAGCGGATATTAGAAGTCAGCCAAGGTTGGGGTTTTGTACGCCTTACAGGGCGGGTCATCAAAGGTGCAAGAGTGTCTAAGGCAGAGGATAGAGTATTGTTGTAAGAAGAAACAGCCTCATTGACAGACGTGGATGGTGCCACAGTAGAGAGGAGGTTTGAAACATGGGAGGATAGAGATGAAGGGTCAATATCGTGAAGATTCCTAGATAAATTAGATAGGATAGGACGGGACTGGGAGGGAGGAGATTTAAGTGTGAAAGTTATAAGATGGTGATCAGAGGAGGGATGATCAGAGGCAAGGAAACTAGAAGGTGAACAGTTGGAGGAGAAGATGAGCATATCGGTCTAGGCGGAAGATAAGACGCGCAGCAGAGTTCTGAATGGATTGAAGGGGGGGATAGATGGTTAAGTGGGAGGCCAGTGAGGAGTAGGTTGCAGTAGTCAAGGTGAGAGGTAATGAGAGAGTGGATGAGAGTTCGGGTGGTGTGCTCAGAGAGGAAAGGGCGAATTTTGCTGATGTTATAGAGAAAGAAGCGACAGGTCTTGGCTGTCTGCTGGATATGGGCAGAGAAGGAGAGGGAGGAGTCGAAGATGACTCCGAGGTTGCGGGCAGATGAGATGGGGAGGATGAGGGTGTTATCGACTGAAATAGAGAGTGGAGGGAGAGGGGAAGTGGGTTTGGGTGGAAAGACAATGAGCTCAGTCTTGGCCATATTCAGTTTCAGGTGGCGGTTGGACATCCAAGCAGCAATGTCGGATAAGCAGGACGATACTTTGGCCTGGGTTTCCGCAGTGATGACTGGTGTGGAGAGATAAAGCTGGGTGTCGTCAGCATAAAGTTGATATTGGAAACCATGAGATGAGATCAGCAAGCCCAGGAAAGAGGTGTAGATTGAAAAAAGAAGGGGTCCAAGGACAGATCCCAAAAACAGATCCCATAAATATAAACATATTTATTTGTGGTTGGGACCAAAGCTGGGGCTAGTATTCACCAGAATGCCAAACAAACAGTTCTCAATAACTCAGTCGACTCCAATAAAGTTGTTCTGAACCAACTATTTACGTGGAGGGGCATTTTCGATATGACATCTAAGTCCGACTTTGAACATTTTGCAAAAAACATCCAAAATCTGAATAGGAAAGAAGGTCATTTTCAAAAAAGAAAAACGTCTATCTTTTGTTTTCAAAAATACTGTCTGGGTGATATAGCAAGTAGACTCCTATTGCTGAGGTTTTGGCTTGAAGGTTCTTTCCTAGAGACATAAGGTCAGAGGCCTGGAATGATCTGGAACCTAAGACATGGTTTCACTATTGGGTTCCAAATTTATAGTTGGGGGGAGGGGGATTTCAGCTGTCACCAGTTCCTCCCTCTGATTACAATAGACATTCCTACATTCTTCTGGCTTCCATCAGTTTCTGACTCTTTCCGGAACTTTCACTGGGAAAAAATACTTTGCCTGTCCACTACTGAGGCCAGACATGAGATATTATTTCATTGGTTAAGACAGTGGCACTGTGGATCTGAGCGGGCATCTTTAACTGCCAGATTATTAAGTGCCACAATATTTCCTTTCCGCAACTCTGTATCTGTATGGTTTCACATTTGTTTTCCTACATTCAGCTTCTGAGATTTAGCACATATAGGCCTCTTGCTTATTTCATACTTCATTACGTTTTACATTATCCTATCTGTACTTTTTTTTATATAAGTAACATCTTTCTACTGTTCATACAACCAGTGTGTTTTTTCTAGCGTAAAAGGTGCCGGTACTCAAATGCCAGGCCACCCTTCAGGGGTGGTGTGATCACTGAGGGACTCACCCCACAATAGCCAGGCCCCCTGCAACCAGTCAAAGAATCTATGACAAGGCAGAATTTGTGTGTAGAGCCTGAGCTCTTTCATTAAAACTTGGGGACCATGGGTCAATTTTAGCAGACAATGAAAAAGGTACCGGTACTCAGTACCCCCAAGTACCCCCTCAAAAAAAGCCCTGCTTACAAATGTCTACTCTATATGGTGTCCAGTTCTCAGACATGCAGATGTTGTACATGTATTCACCACAGCTTAAAGGGGAAGTCCTGCATCAACCAGAAAAGCAGGTATAGTGTTAGGTATAGACTTTAAATGATCAACCCCATAACATATCCCTAATCTCACATGTCTTACACCTCAATTCTACTACTACTACTACTACTTAACATTTCTAGAGCGCTACTAGCGTTACGCAGTGCTGTACAAATTAACAAGGAAGGACGGTCCCTGCTCAAAGGAGCTTACAATCTAAAGGACGAAATGTCAAGTTGGGGCAGTCTAGATTTCTTGAGTAGAGGTGTAGTGGTTAGGTGCCAAAGGCGACATTGAAGAGGTGGGTTTTGAGCAATGATTTGAAGATGGGCAGGGAGGGGGCCTGGCTTATGGGCTCAGGGAGTTTGTGCCACGCATGGGGTGAGGCGAGGCAGAAAGGGCGGAGCCTGGAGTTGGTGGTGGTGGAGAAGGGTACTGAAAGGAGGGATTTGTCTTGAGAGCGGAGGTTACGGGTAGGAACGTAAGGGGAGAATGAGGGTTGAGAGGTAAGGAGGGGCTGCAGATTGAGTGCATTTGTAGGTTAGTAGCAGAAGCTTGAACTGTATGCGGTACCTGATTGGAAGCCAATGAAGTGACTTGAGGAGAGGGGTGATATGAGTGTATCGGTTCAGGCGGAAGATAAGACGTGCAGCAGAGTTCTGAACGGACTGAAGGGGGGATAGATGGCTAAGTGGGAGACCAGTGAGGAGTAGGTTGCAGTAGTCAAGGCTCTTCGAATGCGCAAATATAGGTAGGGAATTTACCGTCAGTCCAGCTCACCTCAGTGCTACAATACCATTCACTTCACATTATACTTCTTCACACAACACTCCACAATTTGGGGATTTGGTTATACTACTACTACTATTTAACATTTCTAAAGCGCTACTAGGGTTACGCAGCACTGTACAATTTAACATAGAAGGACAGTCCCTGCTCAAAGAGCTTACAATCTAAAGTTTTAGACAAATGTACAGTCAGTCAAGTAGGGGCAGTCAAATTGGGGCAGTCTAGATTTCCTGAAAGGTATAAAGGTTAGGTGCCGAAAGCAACATTGAAGAGGTGGGCTTTGAGCAAGGATTTGAAGATGGGTAGGGAGGGGTTATAGCCTTTACCTAATGCTGGCACTGCCATTCGCACTACCTTAACCATCATGTCTTCATTTTTCAACAGATACCATCAGCTGATCCTCAGCAGCAGTCACCATTGCATCAGGCAGTGACATCACCAAGGTCAAGTCAGGCAGCTGCCTATGTTGGTGCCGCAGGACTAGCCCTAGAAACCTCTTTTGCCCCCCTCTTTATTTTCTTGCCATCAATGTTTTTACCCTAGTAGGGTCTCCCTCCATTTTACTCCCAGGAGCTGATGATGATCATCTTCAATTGGTCTGAATGGGTTCCTGTGTTTGGTGGAACACATCGAACCACACCCACAGCCACACTCACTGCAGAGCAACCTGTATCTTCAGAGACTGGCTCTGCGGTAGAAGATGTAGTTATGTCACCGTTCTAGGGCTGTGGACAGGCAAAAACCTTTTCATTTGTTTTCAGATATTTTTTCCTGATTTGGGGGTATTTATTTGAATTGTTTCATTCATTTTAATACAATATTTCTGATAAGTATTAGAAATATTTAGCTAGTACAAATCAATTGCTTGAGAATTAATTCATAGGCCAACCCCTGATAACTGATTTTCTGTACACTAAAATTATAAGGCATGCTAACGGCTACATTCATACTAATGAAGGCATGATAGGGTTGCCGAGAGACACAGCCTGGCCCAGGGCAGGACTACCCCCCCCCCCCCCCCCCCCCACCTGGGCCACCGCCGCACACTCGGGTCACCCTAATGCACACTCAGGTTGCTCCCCCACACATACTTGGGCCACCCCCTTACATTCTTGTGCAGTGGCGTTGCAAGGTCGGCTGCCACCCGGGGCAGATCGCCGCTGCGCAACCCCCCCCCCCCCCCCCCCCCCCCCCCCGGCGCAATGACACCCCCCTCCCCGGTGCATCAAGCCCCCCCAGCGCAATGACACCCCCCTCCCCGGGTGCATTCTTGGCTGTTGGAGGGTGCAGAGAGCAGCCGTGCGCCTGTCGGCTCCCTGCTCCCTCTGCCCCAGAATAGGAAGTAACCTGTTCCAGGGCAGAGGGAGCAGGGAACCAGCAGAGCCGACAGGCGCGCGGCTGCTCTCTGCACCCTCCAGCAGCGTGCACCCGGGGCGGACCGCCCCCAGCACCCCACCCTTGCTACTCCACTGTTCTTGTGTCACTCTGTTTCTCCCTCGGTCTGTCATCTCCTGTGTGCCTGGACCCGGGTTATCACGTTAATGCAATCATCTGGGTCCTGGCACACAGGAGCAGGAGAAAGACAGATCCAGAAGCAGGTAGGCAGGAAGAAGCTTCTGCTCCCTTGCATCAGGCCCTCTCTTGGAGGCCGGGTCCAGGGGAAATCTTGTCCCCCCTGCCCCCCATCTCGGTGGCCTTGATGCATGACCCCACACTGATCGGGGTTTAGCTCTGGAGCAGATGAACCAGAGCATGGCTGCAATGCAGAATGTTTAAGGGGGCTTGTGGCAGAGGTGGGAAAGGTGGGAATCAGCCTTGACTCACTGACAGCCCTTGTTAAGCACATAGTCAGGATTCTGTACTTCTACGGATTCTCTATTAGCCCCTACAGGCCATGTGAGGATCTTTCCTCATCACTTCCCCAGGATCCTTTTGGTTTGAGCTACTTTTACCTCCCTAGTTCTAACTCTGTGCTCCCTTTTGCATTAGTTAATCAGTGTTTATGTGTATTAAATGTACTCTGCCTAATATTCAGCCCATGGCGGTAAAGGCATTTCAGCTACAGGCATGTGTGGCTCCCGGCATTGAATATCTGGGTATCAGTGGTCATCCAGAACTTAACAGGAAACCGGCCAATATTTAGATATTTTGAAAGTGCAACACCTCTTCGAAAAAAACTTCATTGGCTCCCTATCAAAGAACGAATCAGTTTCAAAGTCCAGGCAGACAGACAGAACAATTAAGGGTAAGGGATAGAGGTAAGGATAAAAGGACAGGGCAAGTGAGCAGTGGTTAGGAGTCAAAAGCAGTTGTAAAGAGGTGGGCTTTAAGTTTGGACTTGAAAACAGCCAAAGAGGGGGCTAGACGTACAGGCTTGAGAAGTTTATTCCTTGCGTGAGATGCAGCAAAATAAAAGGAACGGAGTCTGGAATTAGCAATGGAGGAGAAGGGGACAGATAAGAGAGATAACACCCTCATCCTCCCCGTATCATCTGCCCGCAACCTCGGAGTCATCTTCGACTCCTTCCTCTCCTTCTCTGCGCATATCCAGCAGATAGCCAAGACCTGTCACTTCTTTCTCTATAACATCAGCAAAATTCACCCTTTCCTATCTGAACACACCACCCGAACTCTCATCCACTCTCTCATTACCTCTCGCCTTTACTACTGCAACCTACTCCTCACCAGCCTCCCACTTAGCCATCTTTCCCCCCTTCAATCCGTTCAGAACTCTGCTGCACATCTTATCTTCCGTCTGGACCGATATGCTCATATCACCCCTCTCCTCAAGTCACTTCACTGGCTTCCAATCAGGTACCGCATACAGTTCAAGCTTCTCCTACTAACCTACAAATGCACTCAATCTGCAGCCCCTCGTTATCTCTCTACCCTCATCTCCCCTTACGTTCCTACCCGAAACCTCCGCTCACAGGATAAATCCCTCCTTCCTACCCTTCTCCTCCACCGCCAACTCCAGGCTCCGCCCTTTGTGCCTCGCCTCACCCTATGCTTGGAATAAACTCCCCGAGTCCATACGTCCATACGCCCCCTCTCTGCCCATCTTCAAATCCTTGCGCAAAGCCCACCTCTTCAATGTCGCCTTCAGCATCTAACCACCATACCTCTATTCAGGAAATCTAGACTGCCCCAACTTGACATTTCATCCTTTAGATTGTAAACTCCTTTGAGCAGGGACTGTCCTTCTTCGTTAAACTGGACAGCGCTGCGTAACCCTAGTAGCGCTTTAGAAATGTTAAGTAGTAGTTAAATAGTAGTAGTAGATTTATCAACAGAACGGAGTACCCGAGGGGGAGCGTAGGGATAGACAATAGTGGAGAGGTACTGGGGAGCGGCAGAGTGAATGCACTTATAGGTCAATAAGAGAAGTTTGAATTGAATGCGAAAACGGATAGGGAGCCAGTGAAGTGAATCCTAATAAATAAATAAATAGTTATGTGCTAACATTTATACTAGCCATAGATCCACCTAGATGGTACATTGATGTTGACTTACGTGTAAGTCCTTTGATAGAATAGGGTCACTGCCTCCTTAATTTGGACACCTAAATGATGGCACCCAGTTATAGAACTGACTCCATACAGCCTGTAGGCCAGAGCTTCCCAAACTGAGAGTTGGGATGCAAAACCCACATTTGATGTTGTAACCTGGCTAGGCACTCCATAGGACATCATTCTCCTGTGCTGCCTGGGGGATGAGCACTTATACAGTGGGGGAAATAAGTATTTGATCCCTTGCTGATTTTGTAAGTTTGCCCACTGACAAAGACATGAGCAGCCCATAATTGAAGGGTAGGTTATTGGTAACAGTGAGAGATAGCACATCACAAATTAAATCCGGAAAATCACATTGTGGAAAGTATATGAATTTATTTGCATTCTGCAGAGGGAAATAAGTATTTAATCCCTCTGGCAAACAAGACCTAATACTTGGTGGCAAAACCCTTGTTGGCAAGCACAGCGGTCAGACGTCTTCTGTAGTTGATGATGAGGTTTGCACACATGTCAGGAGGAATTTTGGTCCACTCCTCTTTGCAGATCATCTCTAAATCATTAAGAGTTCTGGGCTGTCGCTTGGCAACTCGCAGCTTCAGCTCCCTCCATAAGTTTTCAATGGGATTAAGGTCTGGTGACTGGCTAGGCCACTCCATGACCCTAATGTGCTTCTTCCTGAGCCACTCCTTTGTTGCCTTGGCTGTATGTTTTGGGTCATTGTCGTGCTGGAAGACCCAGCCACGACCCATTTTTAAGGCCCTGGCGGAGGGAAGGAGGTTGTCACTCAGAATTGTACGGTACATGGCCCCATCCATTCTCCCATTGATGCGGTGAAGTAGTCCTGTGCCCTTAGCAGAGAAACACCCCCAAAACATAACATTTCCACCTCCATGCTTGACAGTGGGGACGGTGTTCTTTGGGTCATAGGCAGCATTTCTCTTCCTCCAAACACGGCGAGTTGAGTTCATGCCAAAGAGCTCAATTTTTGTCTCATCTGACCACAGCACCTTCTCCCAATCACTCTCGGCATCATCCAGGTGTTCACTGGCAAACTTCAGATGGGCCGTCACATGTGCCTTCCGGAGCAGGGGGACCTTGCGGGCACTGCAGGATTGCAATCCGTTATGTCGTAATGTGTTACCAATGGTTTTCGTGGTGACAGTGGTCCCAGCTGCCT
The DNA here is from genome assembly GCF_901765095.1 of Microcaecilia unicolor. Taxonomy (NCBI): domain Eukaryota; kingdom Metazoa; phylum Chordata; class Amphibia; order Gymnophiona; family Siphonopidae; genus Microcaecilia; species Microcaecilia unicolor. The sequence continues at coordinate 58,907 of NW_021963578.1, read as the reverse complement.
TGAGATCATTGACAAGTTCCCCCCTTGTAGTTGTAGGCTGATTTCTAACCTTCCTCATGATCAAGGATACCCCACGAGGTGAGATTTTGCGTGGAGCCCCAGATCTTTGTCGATTGACAGTCATTTTGTACTTCTTCCATTTTCTTACTATGGCACCAACAGTTGTCTCCTTCTCGCCCAGCGTCTTACTGATGGTTTTGTAGCCCATTCCAGCCATGTGCAGGTGTATGATCTTGTCCCTGACATCCTTAGACAGCTCCTTGCTCTTGGCCATTTTGTAGAGGTTAGAGTCTGACTGATTCACTGAGTCTGTGGACAGGTGTCTTTCATACAGGTGACCATTGCCGACAGCTGTCTGTCATGCAGGTAACGAGTTGATTTGGAGCATCTACCTGGTCTGTAGGGGCCAGATCTCTTACTGGTTGGTGGGGGATCAAATACTTATTTCCCTCTGCAGAATGCAAATAAATTCATATACTTTCCACAATGTGATTTTCCGGATTTAATTTGTGATGTGCTATCTCTCACTGTTACCAATAACCTACCCTTCAATTATGGGCTGCTCATGTCTTTGTCAGTGGGCAAACTTACAAAATCAGCAAGGGATCAAATACTTATTTCCCCCACTGTACCACTATGCAACTAGGATCACAGGCACAGACAGATTGTTGAGCACTGCTGCACATACTTAATTTTACCTGGGCATCAGCCTTCAAACTGAAACTAAACTGGGAAAAAACACTGCCTCATACTCTCATCTCCACACAATACTGAACATTTCACAACCATCAATGCCTTTTGTTCATCTCTCTTAATTTCAGACAACCTGAAAATCCTGGGAATTACCATACACCGTGACTTACCTCTCGAAAACCAGGCCAAAGTCACTACAAAGAAAAAGTCCCACAAAATGTGGAAACTCAAACGCATAAAACAGGACTTGTTGTAGAATATATCTCTTGGGAGCAGTACTTCCCAAGAGATGTATTCTACAACATGATCCAAACCATGGTTATGTCCCATTTGGATTATTGTACTGAAAGATCTAAAACTCAAGGACAATTACCTAATCTTCCGAAAACATCTGAAGGCCCGCTTGTTCAGAAAGTTCCTCCAAATTGAACCAACTTAACCAACCAGAATACTGAATAACAACACAAGAATACGACAATGGACAGACATTGACCTAAGCTTATGTCGCCAAAATCACCCTAAACATTAATGTACTTACCTGATACATTATAAATACATCTAACCTGCCATAACCAAGACATCTGTTAATCTCATTGGTCTATATAAATTGTAACCTAGTTCTATACAAGCTGCAGCAAATCTACTACAGATGATCCATATAACTTGTAATTTTGTTCTATACAATCTGTAACCAACTTACTCCAGAAGCATGTAAGCCACATTGAACCTACTAATAGGTAAGAAAATGGGGGATACAAATGCATAAACAAATACAATGAGTTTCAAGATGGATTAATGCTTACATGCACAATTATATATGCACTGTGCCCAATATTCAGCCAGTGGCAGGCAGCGCTTTTGCTGTCTACAACACCTCAATATTCAATGCCAGGCCATTTCCAACTACCAGCATTTAATATCTGGGTTTTTTTTAAACCGCTAACCCCCAGATTCTGTATAGTGCACCTAAAGATTCATGCCAAAATCCAAGTGTATTGTGTAACAATGCATGCAACTTAGGGGTCCTTTTACTAAGCCGCGTAAACGTCTATGCGCACGCAATGTGTGCCAAAATGGAGTTACCACCTAGCTACCACGTGGCTCTTGCAGTAATTTCATTTCTGACGCGCGTCCAATACGCTCATCTGAAAAATAATCCGCCAAGTGGCATTTGATGCACGAAAGTCATTACTGCCTGGTTACCGCGTGAGATTTTACCGTTAGGTCAATGGCTGGCAGTAAGATCTCAGACCCAAAATGGATGTGCGCCAATTTTGATTTTATGGGCACACAAAAATGGATCGACGCGCACCCAAAACCAGTGCCTACACTACCACAAGCCATTTTTCAGCGCACCTTTGTAAAAGAACCCCTTAATTGGCTTAACAAGCAATAATGAGCACTAATTGTCAATAATTAGAATTTATGCACACAACTCCCACAGGGCCCTGTTTACTAAGCTGTGCTATAGACCGCGCAAACGTTCTAGTGTGCAGTAAAAATTAGTGCATGCTAATGCTAGAGAACCCCATAGGAATATAATGGGTATCTCTATCATTAGTGTGTGCTAATTTTTGCTTGACCTAAAACGTTAGCGCCGACAGCGTGGCTTAGAAAACTGGGTCCTAAGTGTATTCTGTAACGCACTGCGCCTAAATTTTAATGTACACAGGCACAAAAAAGGGTATGGTTATGGATGGGAAAATGGGTGTTTCATGGCCATTTCAAAATTTATGCGCATTGTTATAGAACATGGCCCTCTGCCCTGGAAATGGCTTGCACAGCGGTAACCCAGCAGTAATTGGGCATCGCCGCCTGCTGCCCAGTTATCGCCAGGTTAGCACAGGAGCCCTTATCGCCACCTCAATGGTTGGCGGTAAGGAATCCCCGTCGCATGGCCATGCGGTTAGAGTTCTCTTATCACATGGTCATGTGTGCTGGGGGCCTTTTACCTGCCGCGGTAAAAAGGGCCCTGGCACACAGGAAAAATGGCCCCCACCACCAGTGCAGGGTCCTTTCTCCCGCAGCTTGGTAAAAAGTCTTCACAGTGCAGTGCATTCTTGCTATTCACGAAGGTATGGGTCATAAAAAATTTCACAAACCACAAATTCGTGAATACCAAAACAATGTTCATATCACGGCAGCCGGGCTTATATTTGGAAAAACGCGATTCGAAAGCGCCAAACCCCTCAGAGAAAAACTGCACTGCTCCCAATCAAAGAACGTATTGCTTTCAAAATCTGCACCCTGATTCATAAAATTATCTACGGCGAAGCCCCAGGATACATGACAGACCTCATAGACCTACCAACCAGAAACACAACAGGATCAACACAAACATACCTAAATCTCCACTACCCAAGCTGCAAAGGACTCAAATACAAATCAACCTATGCATCCAGCTTTTCCTACATAAGCAGATAACTATGAAACGCATTACCAAAAGCCATGAAAACAACTTATGATCACCTAAACTTCCGGAAATCATTAAAAACTAACCTGTTGAAAAAGGTATACCCTACTGACCCAACTTAAATGCCTGTACCCTGCAACACAACGAAACCAAAGCTCATAATGGACATATAATAACTCGTCCTCTCTATGATTCTCTTCCTCTCTATGATTCCCTAATGTGTCTGTACATACGAACCTTATTCTACCACAACATTACTGTATTTGTTCATACCGGAATTGGCGAACACCTTTACATCACTATGTAAGCCACAATGAGCATGAAAATAGGTGGGAAAATGTGGGATACAAATGTAACAAATAAATAAATAAATATTGGTTAGGTTCCAGCTATACACATGTTTCCACGAAACAGCAGAAAATGAATAATTATTCCTGTGGGAAATATAAGGTTAGGTTCCTGCATGGGACAGCATGTAACAGCCGGTAACAGTCCACGCTTAGCTGCCACCCTGCCTCATCTAGTTAAAAGAACTGTTCAGCATGAATTGCTCATCAGAAACTACAGTTCTTTTCTTACACTGCTGCAGAACATCACATTTGTCAAGTCACCTGTTTTCTAGGTAGAAACTCAGCGGTCAATATTCAGCCATCGGTGGTGAGTGTTTAAGTACCTGAATATATGTAAACCGCTTTGACTGTAGTTGCAAAATCCAAGTCCTATTTCCCTTTCCCTTTGCTCACTACCAATGGCTTTATTTCCCAATATTCAAAGCCTGTGCAGATGAATATTAGCAGTTAGCTCCAACCAAATGATTTAACCGGTCAGTGGCAGGCTAAAGCACTTTGAATATCGGGCTCTCAGTCTTCAATAAATCCAACCACAGCAGTAACGATTCAGCCATGTACTGAACTTCCTTGTTCCTCTTTTTCTCTTTGCCATATAAGGGCAACTTCCTGTAAAACATCACTGCTGTTCTGCAAGAGATTAATCTGACTTTCAAATTGGTTAGTTGTTATCCCCTGGATTCTTTATAGTGCGAATTAAGTTGTGCGTGCAAATCTGGTCGTATTCTGAATTCACGCACACAACTTAATTCGTTAACAACCCAGTCATTACTGATAATTGCCAATTAACAAGCAATTATTGACACTAATTGGCATTAATTAGAATTTATTTACACAACTGTCTAAGTGTGTTCTTTAACATGATGCATGTAAATTCTAAGTCACATAGCTTAAAAGGGGGCATGGCCATGGGTGTGGAATGGGCGGGTCTTGGGCATTTCTAAAATCTATTCACATTGTTGTAGAATACACCTAGTCCGCGCCTAATTTAGGTGTCGATATTTACACCAAATTTTACTTGGTGTAACTGCCCGTGGCTAAATTTAGTAGCACGTATGGGTGCTCAGCATATTCTATGAACCATGTGGAAATTTAGGCCTGTTCTATAATATGCCTAGGTGTATGATTTCAGCACTGATTTTTTAGGCTTGATATATAGACTCTAAACCTATATGAACAGTTTTTTTCTGTCTTTTCTAAAATGAGTATACCACAGAAAAAGCAGCGCCTCAAGAAAGAACAAAAATCTACCAATTTATAAAAAGAAAAAAAAAAACACATGAAAATATGCCAAAACTTGTGTCACAGATCGAGGTACAGATCATAGAAACAATGGCCACTATGTTTACCATATGGTTCCATTTCTTTTCTCAAGACAGTTTTATTCCCACTACGTAGTCCTTGCTTTTTCTAGGGCAGTGGTTCCCAAACTTGATCCTGGAGGCACCCGAGCCAGTCAGATTTTCAAGCTATCCACAATGAACATTCATGAGACAGATTTGCATGCAGTGGAGGCACTGCATGCAAATCTGTCTCATGAATATTCATTGTGGGTACCTGAAAACCTGACTGGCTGGGGTGCCTCCAGGACCAGGTTTGGGAACCACTGTCCTAGGGGAAACCAGAAACTACAAGTTTGTGTGCATGCAATGCAAGCAAAACCAGAACTGGAGCCACATGTCATCTTAAAAAAAGGTGGAGTCTGCTGGTAATCTAAACTGGCGCTACATGATTTTGACAATTCTGAACTGCAATAGACCGTACCTTGTGTTCATGTGTTATCATGAACAAAGTGCAGCCCGATTCCTCAGCATTCTGCGATGCTCCTTCCGGTGACTTTATAAAGACTGTCATCATAATATTTCTTAACCCCTCTGCTGGTCTTCAGCCTGTTCAGAAGCACTTTACACTATCATTAGGGTGTAGAATGCAGGAAACGCTATTCATTCTAAAATGTATTTCAAAGCTTTTAGTTTGCTCTTAACAATAATAAGTAGCTTTACATTGTCTTCATGATTCTGTTGCGTAGCTGTAAGAAGAGCTGTGTCAGTCAACAGTGGTTGCTAGGAAAACTGCAGTTTCCATGGAAACAGGACATACATTAAGACTATGTTCATGGGCAGGATTTTTGTACTGTAATCTAAAGAATCTAATGGAAATTTCTACAACAATTTCACTTTTGATCTTGAGGGAAAGCTGGACATTGAATCTGAGGACTTGGAGCTTAAGAAGGCCTTACTGTCAAGCCTGAAGAACTCCTATTCCAAGAAGTTGAGTTTTCCACATTAATCCAAAAGTGGGTTGAGTCCTTCTAGCTCAGGCTTGTCCAACTTTTTTCAGTTGGGAACCACACGTTATATTTTGTAACGTTTGGAGGGCCAAGACACATGTGCACGCATTACACTCTCACGCTATCTCATGTACCCCCAACCTTTCTTTTTCTCTCATATACCCTTCCAGCCTTCAACTACTCCCCCCCTACCCCCAGCCTTCACCTGGAAGTTCAGCTGATAGTACGTAATGAGTTTCAATACTACAAGCAGCGATGTTTGTGTATCAAACCAAAACAATTTTGTTTAATGGCATGTTTATCAGACTAATGATTCAGATTTTCAGCACAAACATTCTAGTTCTCTACACAAAGCCTTTACTGTGTATTTGTAGGATAAGCAGCATAAAATCTGTTTTGCTGTTCTGGGATCTTGCCAGGTACTGTGACGTGAATTGGCTACTGTTGGAAACAGGATACTGGGTTTGAAGGACCTTCGGACACAGACGTTCAAATATTTGAAACGTATTAATCTGCAAACAAACCTGTTCCGGAGACAGGAAGGCAGTAGAACTAGAGGATATGAAATGAGGTTGAAGTGGGACAGACTCAAGAAAAATGTCAGGAAGTATTTTTTCACAGAGAGAGTGGTGGATACTTGGAATGCCCTCCCGCGGGAGGTGGTGATGAAAACGGTAACGGAATTCAAAAATGCTTGGGATAAACCTAAAGGAATCCTGTTCAGAAGGAATGGATCCTCAGAAGCTTAGCGGAGATTGAGTGGCAGCACTGCTGGTTAGGAGGTGGGGCTAGTGGTTGGGAGGCGGGGCTAGTACTGGGCAGACTTCTACGGTCTGTGCCCTGAAAATGGTAGATACAAATCAAGGTCAGGTATACATATAAAGTAGCGCATATGAGTTTATCTTGTTGGGCAGACTGGATGGACCGTACAGGTCTTTTTCTACCGTCACCTACTATGTTACTATCCTGCTTATTTTCAAAAGAGAATGGCGGCCATCTTCCGACACAAATCGGGAGATGGCCGACCTTCTCCCAAGGCTGGCCAAATTGGTATAATCGAAAGCCGATTTTGGCCAGCTTCAACTGCTTTCCATCGCAGGACCGGCCAAAGTTCAAGGGGGCATGTTGGCAGTGTACCAAAGGTGGGACGGTGATGTGGTTAAGAGATGGCCGTCCTCAGCCGATAATGGAAAAAAGAAGGCCGGCCCTGACAAGCATTTGGCCAACTTTACTTGGTCCCTTTTTATTCACAACCAAGCCTCGAAAAGGTGCCCGAACTGACCAGATGACCACCGGAGGGAATCGGGGATCACCTCCCCTTACTCCCCCAGTGATAACCAACCCCCTCCCACCCAAAACAAAAATGTAAAACATTTTTTTGCCAGCCTCTTTGCCAGCCTCAAATATCATACCCAGCTCCACGACAACACTATGCAGGTCCCTGGAGCAGTTTTTAGTGGGTACTGCAGTGCACTTCAGACAGGCGGACCCAGGCCCATCCCCCCTACCTGTTATACTTGTGGTGATAAATGGGAGCCCTCCAAAACCCACCCCAAACCCACTGTACCCACATCTAGGTGCCCCCTGTTACCCTTTATGGGCTATGGTACTGTTGTACAGTTGTGAGTAGTGGGTTTTGGGGGGCTCAGCATCCAAGGTAAGTGCGCTATGCACCTGGGATCAATTTGTGAAGTACGCTGCAGTACCCCCTAAGGTGCTCGGTTGGTGTCCTGGCATGTGAGGGGGACCAGTGCCAGAAAAAGGGACTTGGCAGGTTGAGTTATGGCCTGCGGGCCGTAGGTTGGGCAAGCCTGATCTAGTTGGTTTTGACCTCCCTGGGACATATGTTCAAGATATTCCAGTTTTTGTAATGTCAGCTGCTGCAAAATGGTTGATACTTTGTACTGAAAGGTAATAGTAAATAATGGAAGATAAAGTTTTGTGCGGTCCATCCAGTCTGCCTAACAAGGTGGTCAGAGACATGCCCACCACTCTGTGTGGGTCCCAGTCACCAATGGTTAAGCACTGGTTGTCAAGTCTCCACCATGCCAATCATATAGGCAGCCAAACATAATGGAGTGTTGGTTATAATCACATATCATCCCCAAGTATTACTGACAGTATTCAATTTACAGTCAATGTGTCTTGCCCTCCCCCCTCCCGAGCTGCAAAGTACCCTCACTGGCAGCAAACTTCAGGACACAGATCGATTCTGTTGTTCACTCTGCCTTCTTTATCCTTCACCGTATCCGTTCTGTCCGTTCTTTTCTCTCCATTCACTTTATTCGTTCCTTGATTCTTACCCTCTTTCTATCATACCTTAACTATTGTAATTCTATCTATGTGCCCCCCCCCCCCCCATTCTCTGAAATGTCTACAGTTAATCCAGTCTACTTCCATAAAACTTATCCATCGTGCATACAGTTTGATCATATTAACCCTCTTCTTCGTCTTGAGCACTGGTTCTTCTTTCCTCACGCAACCGTTTCAAATTGCTTATGTTGGTTTTCAAAGGTCATTTCTTCTCTGCTCCTGCTTATTTAAATAAGCTATTGATCCCCTATCCCCCTTCTGGTCTTCTTCTGACAATCTGCTGTGTAATCCCTCCCCTTCTGATCTATATCTCTCTATTTCATATGACACTGGGCCCCAAGCTCTGGAATTCCTTTCCCTCTTCCCTTAGATCTGACACTTCCCTCCAGTCTTTTAAAGTTTTTCTTAAAACCCTTATTTTGATCCACCTCCCACTTAGTTTTTCTCTTTTCTTTCCTTGCTGATTCCCCTCCCCCCTCTTCCCTCTCATTTGTCTCCTCCATCATCAGCTTTGATTGTTTTTTATTGTGAACAGCTTACAACAACAACCATTTCTAAAGCGCTACTAGGGTTACGCAGCGCTGTACAATTCAAACATAGAAGGACAGTCCCTGCTCAAAGAGCTTACAATCTAAAAGACAAGAGAACAATCTAAAGACAAGTGAACAATCTAGAGGACGAGTGAACAGTTAATCTGATAGGGTGGATAGATTGGGGTATTTTATATTTCTCGAGCGGTTAGGCGCCGAAGGCAGCATTGAAGAGGTGAGTTTTAAGCAGAGATTTGAAGATGGGTAGGGAGGGGGCATGACGTATGGGTAAAGGAAGATTATTCCAGGCATAGGGTGAGGCAAGGCAGAATGAGCGGAGCCTGGAGTTGGCAGTGGTGGAGAAGGGTACTGAGAGAAGGGCTTTGTCCTGTGAGCGGAGGTTGCGGGCGGGAACATAGGGGGAAATGAGGGTGGAGAGGTAGTGAGGAGCCACAGACTGAGTACATTTGTAGGTAAGGAGGAGGAGCTTGAATTGTATGCGATATCTGATCGGAAGCCAATGAAGTGATTTAAGGAGAGGGGTGATATGAGTATATCGGTTTTGGCGGAATATAAGACGTGCAGCAGCGTTCTGAACGGATTGAAGGGGGGATAGATGGCCGAGTGGGAGGCCGGTGAGGAGTAAGTTGCAGTAATCAAGGCGAGAGGTAATGAGAGCATGGACAAGAGTTCTGGTGGTATGCTCAGAGAGGAAAGGGCGAATTTTGCTGATGTTGAGGAGGAAGAAGCGACAGGTCTTGGCAGTCTGTTGGATATGCGCAGAGAAGGAGAGGGAGGAGTCAAAGATGACTCCAAGGTTGCGGGCAGATGGGACGGGGAGGATGAGGGTGTTATCAACAGAGATAGAGAGTGGAGGAAGAGGAGAAGTGGGTTTAGGAGGAAAGACAAGGAGCTCGGTCTTGGACATGTTCAGCTTCAGGTGGCGGTTGGACATCCATGCCGCAATGTCGGATAAACAGGCCGATACCTTGGCCTGAGTCTCCGCAGTGATGTCAGGTGTGGAGAGGTATAGCTAGGTGTCATCAGCATAAAGATGATACTGAAAACCATGAGACGAGATCAGCGAGCCCAGGGAAGAGGTGTAGATTGAGAAGAGAAGGGGTCCAAGGACAGATCCCTGGGGAACTCCAACAGATAGTGGGATGGGAGTGGAGGAAGATCCATGGGAGTGTACCCTGAAGGTGCGGTGGGAGAGATAAGAGGAGAACCAGGAGAGGACAGGGCCTTGGAACCCAAAAGAGGACAGCGTGGCAAGAAGTAAATCATGATTGACAGTGTCAAATGCGGCGGAAAGATCGAGGAGGATGAGGATGGAGTAGTGACCTCTGGATTTGGCCAGGAGCAGGTCATTGCAAACTTTAGAGAGTGCCGTTTCAGTCGAGTGCAGAGGGCGAAAACCGGATTGAAGTGGATCGAGGATGGCATGAGAGGAGAGAAAATCAAGGCAGCGGCTATGAACGGCGCGCTCAAGTATTTTGGAAAGGAAGGGTAAAAGAGAAATTAGACGCCAGTACTGGATCTATTGCGGTATATCAAGTGCAAGAAATAAATAAATAAAAATAAAGTGATTTACAACACTGGAGTTGCCAAAGCTTCACCTGTCTTTTGCCATTTGCGGGACACAGACCATAGAAGTCTGTCCGGCATCGGCCTCGGTTCCTCCAATGCTGGAATTCCTGAATGTTCTTTTAGTACAGACACAACGAATTGTTCACTCATACAAATGTGCACTTTCTGCTTCCTGGAGTTCTCCTTTTACAATGTAGTATCTAGAATGAGTAGCCAGAAAATATTAATTTCATGTTTCCTCAGTCATTTCTGCAAATGTATGTTTTATTCATTTTCATTTGGCAATTTTGTTGATAACAAGAGCAAAGTCATTGAGTGCATGCTCTTTCACAAGGGTGGGCACTATTTGCAAAGAGGGCACACTCTTTTCCAGAAAATGCATGCATGCAGTAGTTAATGCATGCACAATGGATCACATATGCACAATGGTTTGAATAGGCAAACTATCACGGCAAGAGTGTTCCCTTTCTGCAAACAGTGTGCTCTCTTTCAAAAGAATGTGTACTATTATCGGCAAATTATTTATTTATTTATTTATATATATATTTATTTATTATTACTACTACTACTACTACTTGACATTTCTAAAGCGCTACTAGGGTTACGCAGCGCTGTACAATTTAACATAGAAGGATAGTCCCTGCTCAAAGGAGCTTACAATCTAAAGGACAAATGTACAGTCAGTCAAATAGGGGCAGTCTACATTTCCTGAAAGGTATAAAGGTTAGGTGCCGAAAGCAACATTGAAGAAGTGGGCTTTGAGCAAGGATTTGAAGATGGGTAGGGAGGGGGCTTGGCGTAAGGGCTCAGGAAGTTTATTCCAAGCATAGGGTGAGGCGAGGCAGAATGAGCGGAGCCTGGAGTTGGTGGTGGTGGAGATACATTTGTATCCCACATTTTCCCACTGATTGCAGGCTCAAAGTGGCTTACATAATACTGTAGTAAAGCTACAATGCAAGAAATACAATTTTGCAAATTGAGAATAAGATTGGAATAACAATTTAAACAGCAATATGTATTGAGAGTAAGTTAGAATTAACAATTAATCAGCAATAGATAAAAAGATAATAACTTGTAATTAGTGTCCATTTGATCATATTAATAGTAAGGGATAATTCTAATTATGTTGAATCTGGAGAATAAGCCTTCTTAAACAGTACTGATTTCAATGATTTCCTGAAGCTTAGGTAGTTCTGGGTAGATTTCACTGATTTGGGTAAGGCATTCCACAGTTGAGTGCCTATGTAAGTGAAGTTTGAGGCGTAAATTGATTTGTATTTTAGGCCATTACAGTCTGGGTAGTATAAGTTCAAGTATGATCGTGAGGTACTGGATCTGTTTCTGGGTGGTAAGTCAACTAACTCAAGTATATATTCTGGTACTTCACCAAAAATTATCCTGTGAATTAATGTACATATTTAAAAGGCTACTCATTCTTTAATAGGGAGCCAGTGTAGAATCTCTCTAAGTGGCTTTGCAGGTTCGAATTTAAATTTTCGAAATATCAATCTTGCCATGAATTGTCATGTTCATTTCTACTCAATTTTCTTTGTTAACTATATGCAATGACATGAGATATATGGTTGGCATTTCCCTTGTCATTTCAAATGACAGACCATTATTAGAGCAGCAGGCTGACAATCAGGAAAGTCAGGGTTCAAATCCCATTGACACTCCTTGTGACCATGAGCAGTTCACTTACCGTCAGATTCTGTATAGGCCATCTAAATTTGGGTATGCAAATTTGGGCACAGATCACAGATCTGCATGTAAACTAATTAGCTAATTAGTAGCTAACAGTCAATAATTGGTGTTAATAAGGACTTAATTGGCAGTAATTAAATGTTATATGCAGATCTGCCCTACGCATTATTTTATTACTTGTGCACCCATATTGCATAACGCGTATCTCCAAAGGGGGCGGGTTAGGGGTATTCCCAGATTTTAAGCATGATGTTATAGAATATAGTGATTTACTTGCCTAACTGCCATTATGTGTGCCAGCATTTACACCAGCTTTTGGTGTTCACGCCCAAAGTTAATAGTGAAATGCGCACTAAGCTAGTATTCTGTAAAGGTCATTCCGTTCAGAGTGCCCTTTGCAGAACAGTAGCTTAGTGTGGATCATCCCAGTGCCTGACTCTGGATGCCATTTAATGAATCCCCCCCCCCCCCCCCGCCCACACACACACCTTATTCTCCATGACCTTGAGTCCAAATTGTAAGCTCACAAGGGAGAGACGAATACCTACTGCATCTGAATGCAACTTGTCGTGGTGTGAGTTAAATTCAAAGTCATGTGGCTTTGGCTTCACTTTTCATGTTTAATCCCATGTGTCCCATGGGACAATATTTGTTTAAGCTTCTTTTGCTTCCAGTAAAGTGGTGCAATGTCACCTCCATCCTGATATACAGCTTCCAGAAATGGACACAATAGTCTGAGGTCTTGCCAACAAGAAGACTGATATTCCCAAGCAGGAACCTGTGGATTTTTGCACGGAATTTGCATAGAGGAGATTCCACCAGGTCCCTCCAATGAAAAGTATGAAAGAGAAGTTGTTGATCCACCTGGTTGCCATGGAGAAAGGTATAAAGTGAGCTGTGAGATTGCGTCAATAACCAGAGGAAATGGGAGTGTCCCAGCCTCTAATTGGTGAAAGAAAGCTAGGAGTTTCGGTTGTGGAGGGAAAGTTAGAAAAATACATAAAGGAGCTCCTAGCTTTGAATTTCATCTGTTGGTCTCAGCTTCCCAGGCCTTGACCCGTATAACAGGGAGAGCCCTCTAGCAAGAGGTCTCCAGCCTTTTAGACATAGAAGACATACTTATAGCAGTGTTGTACTCAGGGTTGTAGCCAGACCTCACGGCGGGAGGGGGGCCAGAGCCCGAGGTGGGGGGGCAAACTTTGGTCTGCCGCCACCACCACCGCCATCCCACCGCCCCCCCTCGCTACCGCCTTGCTGCTCCACGCCACCTCGCTGCCGCAATTTAATACCTTGGCTGGTGGGGGTCCCCAACCCCCGCCAGCTGAAGCCTTCATCCAGCTCCGGTCTCGGCGCTGCCATGTTGCCTGCCCTGCTCACTCTTACCCTCACATCCTGCATACTCCAGTTTCACTAAAAGGAGTGTGCCAGACGTTAGGGGCAGACGACATGGTGGCGCCGAGACCTGCGCTGGATGAAGGCTTTAGCTGCCAGGGGTTGGGGACCCCCACCAACAAAACCAGGGGCCCAGAAGAAATTTGCGGGGCCCAGGCCCTCGTGGCCCCACGTAGCTATGCCACTGCTTGTACTAAACCAGTCAACACATTTAAGCTGTATCTTTTTATAGACGGATTCAGAAGTGTCACCCAGACTTCTGACCTGCTGTTTCTTTAATATAGTTTGAGGCTGGAAATAAGGGAGCCACTTTATTACCTTTGGGCTAATACTAGAAAGTGAAGGAGAAGAAAGTATCTGAGACTCATCTGTGCTGTAACAGCAGGCATCTTTACTTTCCCACCCCAAATACTGCAGAGTCCGATAGAGCCCAATTGGGAAAAGAAAACTTCTTCTGAACAAAAACACCAGCCTGGTATACACATCATTTTGAACTGGCTGTTGGACAAACTAACTGTGCACTATGATAAGTTATTTTTGTGTCTGTGTGTATTTTGTTTTTATTTTAAGAATTATGTGTGTAATTTTGTTCCCTGCCTTGGATAAAGGCATGTTATAAATAATAAACTATAAAATATCCCCAGAATTCTATTAAAAAAATCACTAAAAATAATGTGCACAAATTTTGGTGTGTGCCTAATGTGTGTACACAATTTAATTGAATAACAAGCTAATTAGCACCAATAATTGACTTGTTAACAAGCAATTATTGACACAAATTACATTTGATTTATTTATTAGGATGTATTTATTTATTAGGATTTATTTACCGCCTTTTTGTAGGAATTCACTCAAGGCGGTGGACAGTAAAAATAGATCAAACATGAGCAATAGACAATTACAGCAGTAAAAATATTCAAATAACAATACAAAGTATAGCATGGTATACTACTTACAATGTCAACACAATACGTAATAGAACATTATAATTGATTGTGAAGGGTAAGGCAACATATAGATGGGTAAGAAAGTAGGAAGAGTTAGAAAGTAAGGTGAATGATTTAAAGAAAGTTGAGTATGAGGTCAGCAAGATGGTTAAATATTATCTCAGCTAGGGTAGGAGTAGCTAAGCATGTCCTGCTGCAGTATGTGCAGCCCGAGTCACTCCTTGAGTGTGTGAGTGAGACTAACAAGTTATTTACTTCTTACATTAAAGGCCTGGTTGAAGAGCCAAGCTTTCACCTGCTTCATGAAGTAGAGACAGTCTTGTGTTAAGCAGAATCTTTAAGGCAGTGCATTCCAGAGTGTGGGGGCTACTCTGGAGAAGGTGGCTTGTGGTTATCACATCGTGTAATGTCGCAAATAGTAGAAGCAGCTCTTGAAGGTTGCTTGGATTTGGGGAATCAGAGTTAGTGTTCAATCTAACTGTATTCCAAGGTTCCTGACTTGTTCGTACTTCCCAAAAGGGATTTTGATGTCAAGTATGTATCCACTTGAGTTAGGAACCCAGAGAAGCTCGGTGTTACTTGGGTTCAGGCAAAGTTTGTTGTGTTTAGCCCATTCTTGAATTGATGTTAGACAGTAATCAGTTTATTCAAGGCTGTAGGTAAGTCAGGTTCAATGAGTATGAATAGCTGCACATCATCTGCATAGATGTAGAACTGAGTGTCCATTGACTGAATCAGCTCAGCTAGTGGCTTGAGGTAGATATTGAACAGAATAGGTGACAGTATAAATCCTTGTGCTACCCCGCAGGTCAGTGTCCATGGTGGTGATGAGTTGCTGCCAAACATTATGGATTGTTACCTGTTTGATAGATAGGATCTGAATCAGGCAAGTACTGTTCCATTGATACCTGTTTCTGTCGGTCGTGCTACCTAGATATCATGATCCACAGTGTCAAAAGCTGCTGAGAAATCTAGCAGTACTAACATTGAGGCAAATCCCTTGTCTCGGTTTCTGTGAAGATCATCTAGCAGGGATATGAGGAACATTTCAGTTCCATAACCGGGTCTGAATCCAGATTGACATGGATCTAGCCACTTACACTTTTCTAGACAGTCATTAAGTTGAACACAGACTGTTTGTTCTTTGAGTTTCCCTAGAAACGGGATGTACATTTAATTAAAATATACAAGCATAAATTTGGAACATCATTTCAAGAATCCTACATATTCATCAACCGCTCTCATGGAAGCTGATTATACTTGCTTCAGTTGCATTGAACACTTCCCTGGACCTATATAATTCTAAACTATTGAATATCTAGCTGGCAGTTGCCTTAAAGTAAGTATTATCTAATTGGAAGGATAACTCATGGCTGAATATTCATTTCTGGTAGCAATCTGTCTTAAAATTTCAACAGTTTGAAATTTTGGTAACAGATAAGAAAGGTTTATCTGCATTGGCACGTAAAGTTTGGTCAAGTCTTGACTCTTACATGTCCAATACTTAATTACATTTTATATCTCTAAAACGTATTCTGTAATACTGTATTTTACAGCTGATATTCTACTTTATTTATATATGACGATTGTTTGACGAATTTAACTATGTACTAGTAAGTCTCACTTAGGGGTCCTTTTACTATGGTGCGCCAAAAACTGGTCAACGCTGGTGTAGATGCATGTATTGGACGTGCACAGGTCCATTTTTCAGTGCACCTGCAAAAAAGGCCTTTTTTTGCCAAAAATGGACATGCGGCAAAATAAAAATTGGTGCACGTCCATTTTCGGCCTGAGATCTTACTGCCACCCATTGACCTAGCAAAAAGGTCTCATGCGTTAACTACACAGTAATGTCTATGCACATACAATGCTGATTACAGCCCGGTTAGCACCACACACTGGAAAATTTCCGGCGCAGTTAGTGGACACACATAAAAAATGAAATTACCACCTGGGCCACGCGGTAACCAGGCGGTAGTTCAAAACTGATGCATGTAGGATGTGCATAGGCACCTACGCGGCTTAATAAAAGGGCCCCTTAGCTTGTTAATGAGCTCTGTTCTGTTTTGATTGAATTGTTTTTCATATCTACATCTATATATACATAGATATGAGTAAAGACACATGAACCAAAAAAATATACGAGTGAATTTAGGCGTGGGATCTGCATCTACATTTTACATACAAATTTTAAAAGGGGGCACAGAAATGGAAGGGGCATGGGCAGAATGAGGGTGTTCCTAATATTTACACAGGTAATTATAGAATAATGGGGATATGCGCGTAATTTGGGCATGAAGATTTGCACCACATTTCAGTTGGTGCAAATGGTTGCACCTAAAGTTAGGCGTAATTCCTGGGCCTAAATGCTGTTCTATAAACTGTGCCTAGCTTTAAGCGTGACTTATAGAATAGCTCTTTTTTCGGTTCTGATTTCTTTCTGCATCATATATAGAATTCACATCTATATGTATATAAGAACAGTAAAGTTTTCAGGTTTTCAGTTCATTTCACTTGAAGAATTCAACACCCTGAAGGCTTACACTTAGTCTTAGGAGGCCACCTTTAGAACAACAGTAATTGCTAGCAACAACTTGCCTGATTTCCTCTTTTCAGCAATTCCATCTGTTATAAGGAAAACTGAAATGATATCAGCAGAATGCAGTATGTGAACTAATTACCAATCAGAGGATGGACACATTAATTGGAATCTTTTTTTCTAATTGTTCCCCAAGAGATGGCGTATTGAAATGCTAATTAAAGCCAGATAATAGAATAATTAGAAGGCTTGAAACATTTAGACTAATTGGCAACAAACAATAGGCATACAGGTGTCATTTTTCCAAACACAGCCCTCTCATATGGGAAATACAATGACACTGTCAAAATCCAGAATCTGTCACTATCTAGTACCAGATTTCAAGCAAAGTGAGACCTCATAAAGACAGGAAATGCATCAAGTATCAAACTGGGTAGAGTAAGGTTGGCTTTATTTCTAAAGCATCTGCCAACCAAGATCTTCTTTGCTTACATTATAGGAAACACCATGATTTTCTTAAATCACCTTTACTCCCTTTTGCTTTAAGGAAAGCTGTATGCACCACAGTAAAAAAAAAAAAAAAGTTGTATGCACCATTGTAAGGAAAGCTGTATGCACTACAATCTCTGGTGATAATCAGTCCTTTGCTTTGAGTTTGTTCTTGCTTTAGAAGGATAGGCAGCAGTGGCGTACCAAGGGGGGGGGGGGCGGTCCGCCTGTGGTGCAGGCCGCTGGGGGGTGCCGCGGTGCGTGCCTGGCTCCGAGTTCGCTATCTTCGCTCGTTCGCTGCAGCTCCCTCTGCCCGGAACAGGTTACTTCCTGTTCTGAGGCAGAGGGAGCTGCAGCGAACGAGCAAAGTTAGCAAACATTTTGGAGCCGACAGGCGCGCGCCGCGGCACCCCCCCCCCAGTGGCTTGCACCCGGGGGGGGGGTGTAATTTCACCGGAGGGGAGGTGTCATTTTGCCGGGGGGGGGGGGGGGGGGGGGGGGGGGGGGGGGGGCGCTGAACCCGGGGGGGGGGGGCGCATCGGGGATCCGCCCTGGATGCCATCCTGGTTAGGAACACCACTGATAGGCAGGACATTTCATATGAATTCTAACATTATGTTTTAGCATTTTACACAAACTGATACTTTGCAGCAATGCAGAGAACTAAACTTGCTAAGAGCCTGCCACAAAAGTCAGCTGTGTAACAGACAGAGTGGGTTGGAATTAGCATGATTTCCTAAATGGTGTCTTAATGTTCTGGAACAGTGAATAGGAGAAACCTGTACGACAAATCCAAACAGTGCAACTGGAGTAGAGGTTGACCACAGACCAAACCAACTCAGGAGATGGTTCTGCCTGGTTCTGATTGATCCATATTGTCATGATGCAACAAATGGTGTCCCTTCCACTCCCTCCCCCACACTCACAGCAAGAATTAGCCAGATTAATCTTCAATATGAGTTAATCAGTTCAAGGCCAAAGCTTTCTTGGGCAAAAAGGGATCAACAGCGCTTGTAATTTTAGTACAGTAGAGGCCGTGTCATCCCGTGTACCTTCCCCTCCTGTCACATTGTTTCTGTGCTATCTCTATATTGAATTGTATATTCTTGACTTAATGTAAGCCGCATTACGCCTGCTTATGTGGGAAAATGTGAGGTAAAAATGCACCAAATAAATAAATATGGCCACAATGAGAATCCTCCTCTTAAATGAAAATTCCTCTGTTTAACAACTTCCCCTCCCCCCTCCCCCCCACATATACATGTTTGGATAGCAAAGTTAAGAAGTTATTTATGCACACAAAGAGATGTAAGCATCTGGGATTAACATTTTACATTATCTGTACTGGAATACAGTCTGCTCAAATCTCAAAGCATACAAATGCAGATATTTTCACACTGAAGCTATAAAAAAAAAAAAGCAACAACAACAAAAATAAAACAACAACAAAAAAATAACAAAACCTAACTAACTTGCTAGTCACACACACAAGGACTAACATCAGCTACAATTACAGTACTGTAGCAGGATTTTCTTACCACTCCTACCATAGCTGAGGTCATTTTCATGCACCTTTCTGACTCAACATGCAACTTTCTTTACGTTTGTCCCCTTATTCACTATCTAACTCCTGTTACTCTATCTTATCTGTCTGTATGTTTCAGCTCCACATTTGCGTACACCTTTGCTGTCTATTAAAATATTTTATTTCATATTGTGTTTACACTGTAAGTAGCATACTATGCCATAATATGTAGTGTTTTGAATAGAATGGTCTTATTGCTTACCACCTAGGGTGAATTTCTTCAAATAGACGGTAAATAATCATAATAAATAAACTTGGCATGAGTGCAAACCACATATAGTCATGTATGCCTTTTTCCAAGGGTAAAGTTTTTCTGAAAATGTTTGTGTAAAGATTTGAAATTCTGTCTACACATGAGCTATTCCTTTCCTGACCTTAGCACACTCCCAGAAATGACTCTTCTGAATGCCGCTAAAACAAGGGTTCCCAAGCCAGTTCTTGGGACACACCTAGCCAATCAGGTTTTCAGGATACCAACAATGAATATGCATGAGATAGATTTGCATACAATGGAGGTAGTGACATGCAAATCTCTCAAATGCATATTCATTGTGGATATTTGAAAACCTTACTGGCTTGGTGTATCCCAAGGCCTGGATTAAGAACCCCTGCGCTAAACGCTAAAAGTACATAGGAACAACACATAGACCGTAAGTCATCCTAAGCTTTTCTAAAGAGGGGACATAAAAATGGATCATATAAATTGGGAGGGTGGGGGGGAGGAATGATTTTCAGGAAACCTCTTAATGGCAGTAAAACACTTTGAAAACTGACTTCCAAAGTTTTCATTTTATATTCATTTTGTACATTTATAAAGCACAACAACAAACCCATCAAAACCAGCCTGACGTTTTTAATACCCTCAACTGCAGCACAGGTGCTATAAACTGCCAAGGGTTACATAGATTAGAGGAATCCCTTTTCTCCCTTTTCTCATTATAACACTAAGAACATGGGAATGGATCTGTGCTACTTTCGATAAATCTGTCCAGTGTCACCTAGGAAGTTTCTGTGCAGAGGGTTGTAGGAGGATGAAAGCTGTCCTACAGTAAGGGACAGACTG
Organism: Microcaecilia unicolor; assembly: GCF_901765095.1. Taxonomy (NCBI): domain Eukaryota; kingdom Metazoa; phylum Chordata; class Amphibia; order Gymnophiona; family Siphonopidae; genus Microcaecilia; species Microcaecilia unicolor. Next base: position 39,012 of record NW_021963578.1, on the reverse strand, counting down.
ATCTGGCAGTAGAGAAAGTGATAATTAAGGAAATGTATTGGTCTGTTGAATTTCGAGTTGCCAAGTAACACTGTGTCATTTTCCCAAGGATAAACAAGCAGTTACATTGATCACACTTTGGTGTTTCTCAAGACACAGTTCTGTCCTTCTCAAGCTGGTCCTCCCTCCTGCCAGCAGGACCTCATATTTGAGCTGTAAGGTTTCTGAGCCACAAAACAGGGCAACTGAAAATTAATAGAAATCTGTGGCTGCCCTTTTTTGCCTACCCACCTTATAACTCAGACGAGGACTAGTATTTTATGACACCTGAGCATGAAATATTTCTTCATCCAGATGGCCAGATTTATCATTTGCATTTGAATAAGATAGGAGAGTTAAAGTATATAGCACTACATGAAGAGGTAGATATAATAGGTTTCTCAGAAACCTGTTGGAAGGAGGACAATCAATGGGACACTGTGCTACCAGGGTATAAATTATATCACTATGATAGGGTGGATCAAATTGGAGTGAGGCAGTGGCGTACCAAGGGGGGGCGGTGGGGGCGGTCCATCCCGGGTGCACGCCGCTGGGGGGTGCTGTGGCGCGCGCCTGCTCCAAGTTCGCTAACTTGCTCGTTCGCTGCAGCTCCCTCTGCCCCGAACAGGTTACTTCCTGTTCTGGGGCAGAGGGAGCTGCAGCGAACGAGCAAGTTAGCGAACTCGGAGCAGGCGCATGCCGCAGCACCCCCCCAGCGGTGTGCACCCGGGGGGGGGTGTCATTTCACTGGAGGGGGGAGGTGTCATTTAGCGGCGGGGGGGGGGGGGGGGCGCTGCACCCGGGGGGGGGGGGGGGCGCATCGGCGATCCACCCCGGGTGCCATCCAGGCCAGGAACGCCACTGGAGTGAAGGGATGCACTGTATGTTAAAGAGAGAATTGAGTCAAACAACATAAAAATTCTACATGAATCAGACAGCAGCATGGAATCCTTATGGGTAGAAACTCCATTTGTGAAGAGAAAAAATATGTGCATACTTTTTGAAAAAGTTAAAAATAAATTTGTGTTTACCCATTCTATACCACTCAGTATTTTATAGACCTCTATCATATCCCTCCTCAGCCGTCTCTTTTCCAAGCTGAAGAGTCCTAACCTCTTAAGCCTTTCCTCATATGAGAGGAGTTCCATCCCCTTAATCATTTTGGTTGCTCTTCTTCAAACCTTTTCTAATTCTGCTATAATTTTTTAAGATACAGCAACCAGAATTACACCCATTGCACAAGGTGTAATCGTACCATGAAGCAATACAGAAGCATTGTAATATTCTTTGTCTTATTTTCTATCCCTTTCCTAATAATTCCTAGCATTCTGTTTGTTTTCTTTGGCCACCGCCACACACTGAGCAGAAGATTTCAGCATATTGTCCATAATGACACCTAGATCTTTTTCTTGGGTTCTGACGCCTAAGGTGGAACCCAGCATCAAAGAACTATTATCTGAATTATTCTTCCCAATGTGCATTACTTTGTACTTCCTCTCATTAAATCTCATTTGCCATTTGGATGCCCAATCTCCCAGTTTCCTAAGGTCTTCCTGCAATTTTTCACAATCCACATGCTTTTAACAACTTTGAATACTTTTGTATCTTCTGCAGATTTAATCACTTCACTCATCGTTCCCATTTCCAGATCATTAATAAATATTAGTATCATGGAATGTTGCTACTAATTGGTATTCTGCCAGATACTTATGACCTGGATTGGAAACAGGATATTGGGCTAGATGGACAGTTGGATCATTCTGTGTGGGTACCATAGGGTTCACCTCTATCCACAATACTGTTCAATGTTTTCTTACGCACATGGGGTTGGAATGTGCGGGTTTTTAAAATTTTATTTATGCTGATGACATCCTTTTTCTCTGGATCTTTCTAAAGTCTATATTTCTAACTGTATTAACCTTATTGAGAATTAGATGCTACAACATCAATTAAGGTTGAACAAAGAAAAAACAAAATTGATACTAGTGGGAGGTCAACGCACATAAGAACATAAGTGTTGCCATACGGAGATAGACTGAAGGTCCATCAAGGCCAGTATCCTGTTTCCAACAGCCTTACTAGAATACTCTATAATAATCAAGAACATTGCATATAAATTAGCACCAATGATTAAGATTTTAGGAGTTTTATTTGATTACACACTATTTTTGAAACCACAAATTTATTTGTTGATCAAGAAAACATTTCTCTTGATGAGAGAGTTAAGACAGATCCAAAAGTTTTTTTAGAGAGGCAGATTTTCGATTACTAGTACAAGCCTTGGTGCTGTCTCAGATTGATTATTATAACATCATTTTTTGGACTGTCCTAGATTCTTATTAAAGAAGCTATAAACTATACAGAATTCAGTCAGTCATCTGATTTTCTCTTTAAAATAGAAAGAATAACTCCTTTTTTAATTTGCCTCCACTGGTTGCCAGTTGAGGCTAAGATTTTGTTTAAGTTCTTTTGCATTCTTTTAAAAATTCATCATGGGCTTCCCCCTTGTTATATGTATTACGTGAGTAATGTGAACAACATAGTAGATGACAGCAGATAAAGACCTGTCCAGTCCATCCAGTCTGCCCAACAAGATAAACTCATAATATAAGGTATGATGAGATACTCCATACGTATAATTAATCTTGATTTGTCCTTGCCATTTTTGGGGCACAGACCATATAAGTTCACCTGGCACTGGCCTTGTTCTCCAGTTACTGAAGCTGAATCTGTCCAGCCATGATCAGGGCACAGACCGTAGAAGTCTGCCCAGCACTGGCTTTGCTTTCCTATTATTTGTATTGCCATCTTATTACCGCTAAGCTTGTTTGGTTCCATGCCTATTTTACAAGATTCTACTGCATTTATCCCACACGTTTCTGAATTTCGTTACCATTTTTATCTCCACCACCTCCTGCGGGAGGGCAATCCAGGTATCTACCAACCACTCTGTAAAAAAGTACTTCCTAAGTCCCCCCTCCCCCCAACCTCAATTCACGTCCTCTAGTTCTACCACCTTCCCATCTCTGGAAAAGGTTTGTTTAGTTGAATTTGCTCCAGCATCTAAAAACTAATCATTGCATAAAATGTTAATTTGTTCTTTTCCAAATACAAAAGGGATAAAATTAAGGAGGCTCTTTGGTGCATCTTTTGCTTGTCAAGCAGTGAAGAATTGGAAAACTTGACTAGCTTGAATTTATTCAATGAGAAATTATCGTTTATTTAGAAGAGCTTTGATGACTTTTGTGAACCAGAAATATGTTACATTCAGCTGATAGCATATGAATAATGGGAATTAATTCTTATATATACTTTTAAATTTGTGATTTATATTATTATTGTCTTTCTTTTTGTATTTGTAATTCATGGTAATTTGTAACCATGGTTTTATTTTATTTTTTTTTGCTCTGTTAACTGCAGTGAACCACTTTTAAGAGGTATTTGCGGTTTACAAGAATTAGATCATGTTATGCTAGGTTTATAACTAAGTTGAGAAAAATTCCTCCAACAGCATTGCTGCCAGTGTGTGTGGGTGGGTGGGTGTATGTGTGTGTGTGTGTGTGTGGGGGGGGGGGGCAGTATTTCAATATTTTATTTTCCGTCACTAGGGACAGGCAGGTTTCCTGGAATCTTTCAAAGCTTGCCTGTCCCTCACTAGTCAAAATGTAATAATGAAACAGCGCCTCCCACTGGCAGTACTGTAGGTAGAACACTCCTGCTCAGCTTACAGTTGGGCTCTCAACCCAGTCCTGGGGATACACCAAGCCAGGCTGGTTTTCATAATATCCATAATGAATATGCAAGAGACCAATTTGCATGCGTTACTTTCACTCTATGCAAATCTACTTCGTGCATATTCATTGTAGGTATCCTGAAAACCTGACTGGCTGGGTGTGTCCCAAGAACTGGGTTGAGAACCTGTGGGATAGAGGGAACAGTGATCTCAAGGATTGCGGTTTGGCACCCTGCACCCTATTCTGGGTTGGAATCAGCCTATCAAAATGCACGGCTTTTACAGGTCAGTCTTATACCCCCCCCCCCCTTTTTTTACAAAGCTGCACTAGTGGCTGCCAGTGCAGTAATGTCAACACAGCCCATTCAAAGTGAATGGGCTGTGTTGGTATTGCTACTCAGCAGGCATTAGCGTGGCTTTGTAAAAAAAAAAGGGGGGGGTAATTATCAAGGCTGACTCCAACTTGTTTATTGGTTTTCTTTATATTCGTGCTGCAAAGAATTATCGGTTCATATCTTTTGTGCCGGGGACTGCTGATAACTTATTATATGCTAAGCCATTTCGGGAAAGTTTCTCATCTTTTTTTCACTGTACTGCTTACCTGAAGCTGTTTTATGATTCCTGGTCTTAGGTCTTGTTATTTTTTAATGTAGGAGATGTTCAAATGCTTTGAAAAGAAAGTGCTACTATAGGAAAAAGTATGGTTCTGTTTAGCGATATCTTATTTTGATGCTTAAGGTTATGTTATTATATCTCTTTTATAGCTGTTCAAAAATCATCTTTTATGCAGGATCCATATATTATATAATAATCCCATGTCTGCACTAAATGCAAGCTGTAAAGCTGAATTTTTGAGTCTTTATAAATAAAGCATTTCAGCTACTATAAACTTCTGCTGCTACATTGGTTTTTGTGCATTTAATTAAAGTACAGGCCTGTCAACAGGCGAGTCTGCACCTTTTTACAGAAATGTTGATTAATAATGTTGTGTTATTACCATTTCCAAAGTGGATTGAATTCAAGTAGGCAGAACGAGGTGATGGTTGCTCTTTAGGCTATTCTATTTTTCTGCATACTTTGCTTCTCAGTTACGATCAAATGGAAGGGGAAGCCTCAGATCTTGCCTGTGACCTCGGAGCCCTACAGGTCCTATGAACCTCTATGTCAATAATACAGCCTCTGCATTGGGAGCCCTATAGAGTGGTGCCATGAGCTGTTCAGTGGGGGGAAGTCTACTATCTTTGACCCAGTGGCACGTTATGGGTGCGCCTGAGAGGGCACAGACTCACCCATTCTTGGCTCAGGCCCACCCAGCAGCGACACCTTATGCCCCTCTTTCTCTCTTTCCTCCTGCTGGCGGCCCAGTATCTGCCCCTCTCCGGTGTTCCTCAAAGGTATCCCTGGTGGATATAGCAACTCATTTTTGTTGCCTTTGCTGGCCCTGTAGGCTTCCATCTGCCATGTCCCACAAGTGAGGAAACAGGAAGTGACATCAGCAAGGGCAGGACACGGCAGACGGAAGCCTTTTGGGTCAACACAGTCAGTGAAAATGAGTTGCTATGTCTGAAAGAGACACCTATGAGGTACACCGGGGAGGGTTTAGAGAGAGAGGCAGCTACTGGTCTGCAGGCATGGAGAATGGCTGAGGGGAAGGTTTAAAAAACCCTGTATTTTACATATATACAGGGAGGCCCTCCCAAGGTAACCCTGGGCCCACCCAAAATACCAGTGCTTTGACCCTGACCCTCTAGCTAGAGGACTACAGAGTTCCTGTGGATCCCATAGCATCAGATTAAGCAGCTGATGTAGTTACTTAGTTATACTGTATAGCACCTGCAGTGGAGGATCTTGGAGGACCAGTGTTTTCATCACCTGAAACTTTGGCTCTGCTGTGCCTGCATTCTCTTACTCTGAGTCTTCTGGAGCTGGATGCAACTATGAATTGTCTTTCACCTCAAAAAACCACAGGTTTTCTCCCTGGAGACTATTTAGGTATCAATAGAGGTCCTTAGACTGGTTAACTAGCCCAGATTTCCATTAATGTTCAGAGCTTGAATAAGAGGAAAACTACGAGGGAATATTCAGTGGCTGAGTGTAAAATTAGACTTCTGAAGCCAAGGGGAAGATGGATAAAGTTTGCTTTAATGAGGCTCTATTGGTTAAGGATAATTTACTTTTGCATAACAAATTAGAACCTTTGGATAATGTGGCTTAGAGAAGGAACTTGCATCTTGTTAATTGTCCCAAGTCTAGAAATAAAGAAACAGAGACAAATAAAGGCAGATAAAGAACATGGACCCAATATTCAAAATTATATAACTGGCCAGAAATGATTCCTGTCTGGTTAAATAGTGTTTTAGCACCTAACTGTGGATATTCAGCTGGAGAAAACCAGTTATCTCCTGCTGAATATCTGCAGTTAGTGGCTAGCTGCTAACTGGCTGCATTGCCACAATATAGCTGGTTAGCTGCAGATCAGAGCAACATTCCCCCAAGTGTTACTGACTGAGGCAATGAAATACTACTACTACTAATCATTTCTGCAGTGCTACTAGACATACGCAGTGCTGTACACCAGGGGCGTAGCTACGTGGGGCCACGGGGGCATGGGCCCCCACAGATTACGCCCTGGCCCCCTCTACATTTGACCCTACCCCGCTACCGCTGCTGCCGCCGCCCGTCCCGCCGCCACATCATCAGGTACCTTGTTTGCTGGCGGGGGTCCCATGCAGGACGTAAGGCGTCAGAAACAGATAATCACAAAACGAAGGTGCCGGAGTCGACTGCCACTGAAGAAGACTCTTCGGCTGGTGGGGATTGGGGAGCCCTGCCAACAAACAAGGTACCTGATGCGTCGTCGGGACAGGGGGTGGGCGGGCAGCGGTTGCGGCGGTGTCCAAGGTGGCGGGTGGGGGGTCCAAAGTGGCGGGGGGAGGCGGCTAAACAGTGCCCCCCCCAACTCAGGCTGTGGCCCCCCCTCCCACTGAGGTCTGGCTATGCCCCTGCTGTACACATGATATGAAGGTACTTTCTCTGTTCCTAGAGGGCTCACAATATAAGTTTTTGTAGTTGGGATAATGGAGGGTTAAATGACTTGACTGAAGTCACAAGGAGCTGTAGTGGGAATCAAACCCAGGTTGCCAGGATCAAAGCCTGCTGCACTAGCCATTAGGCCACTCCTAATACAAACCCCCAAAATTTCCTTGTTAGTTGTCTGTTGATTATATTTTAAGTGTGCCTGTTGTTTTCTTACCTGCCTTGGATGAAGGTGGGCTTTAAAAAATAAAACAAACATAAACATGAACCCGCTATGCATATCCTCGGAGCCTTCGCCGGAGTGACTCCCAGGTCCGTTCCGATCCACTCGGGGCCTCTGCTCAAGGTGCACAGTGCTCCTACCAGGTGCTGTGGAGGACTTGCAGCGTTCTGCATATCCTCACAGCTCCATCCGGGGTGACTCCCAAATCCACCCCGACCTTCCCAGGGCCTTCGCCACAGTTACCCAGGGCTTTCGCTCCACCTACCCAGAGCTACCAGGTACTTCTTAGCCAGGATCAGGTGACCCTCAGGGGGAGGAATGCTGGCTTCGGCCTAACCCCTGGTAAGCCTTTTCTTGGTTGAGAGGTGCCCAGCTCTCCCACCGGTTGCCTTCTCAGGTGCCGTGGAGGACTTGCAGCTCATCTGCATATCCTCGGAGCCTTCGCCGGAGTGACTCCCAGGTCCGTTCCGATCCACTCGGGGCCTCTGCACAGCGCGCGAAAGCTTTCCTTCTAATAAGTTCTGGGAGAAGAGGATATTTCTCTGGTAAGTGAACAAATTTTGCTTGTGCTTTCGGAACTTGGAGATTGGGGTTTAAAGGAGGAACTGTAAGTTAGTGATAGGCTGATATCCTTAATACTTTAGCAAGTTTTAAATTACGGAAAAACTCAAAAAACACTAAGATGGAGTCAGCAGTCCAGCAGCGAGAGGGGTGCTATCCAGTCTTTTGCATTGAGTGTCACATGTATGATTATCTCCCAATTGGTGAGGTGTCATATGTGTGTGCCCGATGCAAAGAGCTCCTAGCTCTCAGAGAACATGTCCGTTCTCTTGAGGCTAGAGTAGCAGACTTGATGGAGCTGAGGGAGACAGAGAGGTACATAGAGGAGACCTACAGGGATGTTGTAGAGAAGTCCCACCTCCAGTCAGGTAGCCCCTGTGCTACCTTGGAGGAGGGAGGTCTCCTAGAAGGAGAGCATCACCCTGGTGAAGTAGGAAGTACTCCTGTAGCCAGGACCTGCCCACCAGGGGATGTATTATCCTTTCGCACCGAGGATATATCTCCAAATGTTGCCCGGGAGGGAAAGGTTAGGACAGCTGTTGTACTTGGTGATTCGATCATTAGGCATATAGATAGCTGGGTGGCTGGTGGACGTGAGGATCGCCTGGTGACTTGCCTGCCTGGTGCGAAGGTGGCGGACCTCACGCGTCACCTACATAGGATTTTATATAGTGCTGGGGAGGAGACGGCTGTCTTGGTACATGTGGGTACTAATGACATAGGAAAATGTGGGAGAGAGGTTCTGGAAGCAAAATTTAGGCTCTTAGGTAGAAAGCTGAAATCCAGATCCTCCAGGGTAGCATTTTCTGAAATGCTACCTGTGCCACGCGCAGGGCCCAAGAGACAGGCAGAGCTCCAGAGTCTCAATGCGTGGATGAGACGATGGTGCAGGGAGGAGGGCTTTAGATTTGTTAGGAACTGGGCAACATTCTGGGGAAGGGGGAGCCTATTCCGAAAGGATGGGCTCCATCTTAACCAGAGTGGGACCAGGCTGCTGGCATCGGCGTTTAAGAAGGAGATAGAGCAGCTTTTAAACTAGAAATGGGGGGAAGGCCGACAGTCGCTCAAAAGAGCATGGTTCGGGATAAGGTATCTTTCAAAGATATCACCATAACAGGGAAGATAGAGTATCCTGATAGTGAGGTTGCAAAAGAGATTGTAGTAGATCGGGTATCTTTAAATAACAATAAAAATCAGACAAAAGATTGCCAATTAATACTGTCAAGTACTAAGCATGATGTACTTAGGAACAACAAACATAGTTTGAAATGTCTAGTATATGCGAATGCCAGGAGCCTAAGAAATAAGATGGGGGAGTTGGAATATATTGCACTAAATGAAAAATTAGATATAATAGGCATCTCTGAGACCTGGTGGAAGGAGGATAACCAGTGGGACACTGTCATACCGGGGTACAAATTATATCGTAGTGATATGGTGAATCGGATTGGTGGAGGGGTAGCATTGTATATTAACGAGAGCCTTGAATCAAATAGATTGAAAATTCTGCAGGAAACAAAACACTCCTTGGAATCACTGTGGATTGAAATTCCATGTGCAAAGGGGAAAAGGATAGTGATAGGAGTGTACTACCGTCCGCCTGGCCAGGACGAACAGACGGATGCGGAAATGTTAAAGGAAATCAGGGACGCAAACAAACTGGGCAACACAATAATAATGGGGGATTTCAATTACCCGCATATAGACTGGGTTAATGTAACATCTGTACACGCAAGGGACATAAGATTTCTTGATGAAATCAAGGACAGCTTCATGGAACAGCTAGTTCAGGAGCCGACAAGAGAAGGAAAAATACTAGACTTAGTCCTTAGTGGTGCTCATGATCTAGTGCAGGGGGTAACGATACGAGGGCCGCTTGATAACAGTGATCATAATATGATCGGTTTTGATATTGGCATTGAAGGAAGTGAAACTAGGAAATCAAGTACGCTAGCGTTTAACTATAGAAAAGGTGATTACGACAAAATGAGAAAAATGGTGAAAAAAAGACTGAAAGGAGCAGCTCGCAGAGTAAAAAACTTGCATCAGGCGTGGATACTGTTTAAAAACACCATCCTGGAGGTTCAGGACAAATATATTCCACGTATTAGAAAAAAGGGAAAAAAGACTAAACGTCAGCCGGCGTGGCTAAACAGTAAGATAAAGGAAATCATTAGAGCCAAAAAACAATCCTTCAGAAAGTGGAGAAGAGAACCAACTGAAAGTAACAGGATAGATCATAAGGAATGCCAAGCCAAATGCAAAGCGGAGATAAGGAGGGCAAAAAAGGACTTTGAGAAGAAATTAGCGTTGGAAGCAAAAATACATAGTAAAAATTTTTTAGATACATTAAAAGCAGGAAACCGGCCAAAGAGTCGGTTGGGCCGCTGGACGAAAATGGTGTTAAAGGGGCGATCAAGGAGGACAAAGCCGTAGCGGAGAAATGAAATGAATTCTTTGCTTCGGTCTTCACCGAGGAGGATTTGGGGGGGACACCGGTGCCGGAAAGAATATTTGAAGCGGGGGAGTCGGAGAAACTAAACAAATTCTCTGTAACCTTGGAGGATGTAATGGGTCAGTTCAGCAAGCTGAAGAGTAGTAAATCACCGGGACCTGATGGTATTCATCCCAGAGTATTAATAGAACTAAAAAATGAACTTGCGGAGCTACTGTTAGAAATATGCAATCTGTCCCTAAAATCGAGTGTAGTACCGGAAGACTGGAGGGTAGCCAATGTTACTCCGATTTTTAAGAAGGGTTCCAGAGGAGATCCGGGAAATTATAGACCGGTGAGTCTGACGTCGGTGCCGGGCAAGATGGTGGAGGCTATTATTAAGAATAAAATTGCAGAGCATATACAAAAACATGGACTGATGAGACAAAGTCAGCACGGATTTAGTGAAGGGAAGTCTTGCCTCACCAATCTAATGCATTTTTTTGAGGGGGTAAGCAAACATGTGGACAATGGGGAGCCGGTTGATATTGTATATCTGGATTTTCAGAAGGCGTTTGACAAAGTGCCGCACGAAAGACTCCTGAAGAAATTGCAGAGCCATGGAATCGGAGGTAGGGTATTATTATGGATTAAGAACTGGTTGAAAGATAGGAAGCAGAGAGTAGGATTGCGTGGCCAGTATTCTCAGTGGAGGAGGGTAGTTAGTGGGGTCCCGCAGGGGTCTGTGCTGGGTCCGTTGCTTTTTAATGTATTTATAAATGACCTAGAGATGGGAATAACTAGTGAGGTAATTAAATTCGCCGATGACACAAAATTATTCAGGGTCGTCAAGTCGCAGGAGGAATGTGAACGATTACAGGAGGACCTTGCGAGACTGGGAGAATGGGCGTGCAAGTGGCAGATGAAGTTCAATGTTGACAAGTGCAAAGTGATGCATGTGGGTAAGAGGAACCCGAATTATAGCTACGTCTTGCAAGGTTCCGCGTTAGGAGTTACGGATCAAGAAAGGGATCTGGGTGTCGTCGTCGATGATACGCTGAAACCTTCTGCTCAGTGTGCTGCTGCGGCTAGGAAAGCGAATAGAATGTTGGGTGTTATTAGGAAGGGTATGGAGTCCAGGTGTGCGGATGTTATAATGCCGTTGTATCGCTCCATGGTGCGACCGCACCTGGAGTATTGTGTTCAGTACCTGTTCAGTACTGGTCTCCGTATCTCAAAAAAGATATAGTAGAATTGGAAAAGGTACAGCGAAGGGCGACGAAAATGATAGTGGGGATGGGACGACTTTCCTATGAAGAGAGGCTGAGAAGGCTAGGGCTTTTCAGCTTGGAGAAGAGACGGCTGAGGGGAGATATGATAGAAGTGTATAAAATAATGAGTGGAATGGATCGGGTGGATGTGAAGCGACTGTTCACGCTATCCAAAAATACTAGGACTAGAGGGCATGAGTTGAAGCTACAGTGTGGTAAATTTAAAACGAATCGGAGAAAATTTTTCTTCACCCAACGTGTAATTAGACTCTGGAATTCGTTGCCGGAGAACGTGGTACGGGCGGTTAGCTTGACGGAGTTTAAAAAGGGGTTAGATAGATTCCTAAAGGACAAGTCCATAGACCGCTATTAAATGGACTTGGAAAAATTCCGCATTTTTAGGTATAACTTGTCTGGAATGTTTTTACGTTTGGGGAGCGTGCCAGGTGCCCTTGACCTGGATTGGCCACTGTCGGTGACAGGATGCTGGGCTAGATGGACCTTTGGTCTTTCCCAGTATGGCACTACTTATGTACTTATATGTTTTAGCAGTTAAAATAGGTTGCATAAATAGCAGATATATCTTTATTAGGTAAGCACTTAACCGATTAGCACTGAATATTGGTGTAACTGGTTAAGTTGCCACAGTCAAAAATGAAACCAGATATTCAGTGTTGGTTGCCGGAAGCAGCTCTGCATTGAATATCCAGGTTTAATGCTGACAGCGGACAGCAAAAGCGATGCCTGCCACCAGCTGAATATAAAGGGATATATGGCCTATCCAGTCTGCCCATCCATGTCATCTACTATCCTTTCCTTTCCCTTACAGATCTTATGCACCTGTCCTAAGCTTTCTTGAGTTCAGATACAGTTTTCATCTCCGCCACCTCCACCGGAAGGCCGTCTCACTAGTTCACCACCCTTTCCGTGAAGAAGTATTTCCTCCGATTACTTCTGAGTCTATCCCTTTTCACCTTCAATTGAAAGAGACTTGCCTTCTGTGCATTTCTACAGCACTGCTATTTAAATGTCTCTATCATATCTCCCCTCCAGAAGCGGAGCCAGGTTGATGGCGCGGGGAGAGCAAAAGTGGACTTCCGCCAGCGCCGGCATACATTTTCAAGGCAACATATTGAGAAAAAAATTAGGTGCTAGCGCCGGCAGAACTCCTGGCGCCCCCCCTAGCTACGCCACTGCTCCCCTCGCTTGCCTTTCTTCCAAAGTATATATGTCCTTCCCTACACCCCTTCCCGTGCACTCCGCTCCATGGATAAATCCTTCTTATCTGTTCCCTTCTCCACTACTGCCAACTCCAGACTTCGCGCCTTCTGTCTCGCTGCACCCTACGCCTGGAATAAACTTCCTGAGCCCCTACGTCTTGCCCCATCCTTGGCCACCTTTAAATCTAGACTGAAAGCCCACCTCTTTAACATTGCTTTTGACTCGTAACCACTTGTAACCACTCGCCTCCACCTACCCTCCTCTCTTCCTTCCCATTCACATTAATTGATTTGATTTGCTTATTTTATTTATTTTTGTCTATTAGATTGTAAGCTCTTTGAGCAGGGACTGTCTTTCTTCTATGTTTGTGCAGCGCTGCGTACGCCTTGTAGTGCTATAGAAATGCTAAATAGTAGTAGTAGTAGTAGTAGTTTATGTCTGTCCCCAAATACTTTATGACAAAGACCACTGACTTTCATCAATCGAGATGTTTAAGAAGTACTTGTTAGAGAACGTGCCTAATGAATCCTTGCCACCAGTCTCAAAGCTTTCTATCTGTTCCCCCTCCCCTCTCCCTGAAAAGTGATCTTACCAGTGTGGATGTATAAGAGATGTTCTCTGATAATTTGGATTTATCAGCTCTTTTAGAGAGCTCTGGAGTGCATTCAGTAGTATCTGCAACAATGATAATCAATTTTGCATTAGAGCCAGATAAAGACTGAATCCTGCGACCGTTTTATACCATAGGGAAGACGTTTTTGTAACTAATGTAGCCTGAGTTACACAGAGTAAGAGACATTGGTTCTTTCTGCTATGTCCTAAGCATGGAGGTATTGGGGGTCTCAGAACAAAGCACAGTGCCCGAAGATTGATATGAAGATCTCTGAAAAGAAGATAATGCCTGTGTCAATGTCTTTTCCTATAACAGCGTTTATTGAATGTAATACTGGTAAACAATAAACTATGCAGGAAAACAAATGTAACTTCACAAGTTAGTAAGAACAAGGTAATAGCTCAGAACAATAAGAACATAAGAATAGCCATACTGGGACAGACCAATGGTCCATCTAGCCCAGTATCCTGCTTCCAAAAGTGACCAATCCAGATAACAAGTACATGGCAGAATCCCAAAAAGTAGCAAGATTCCGGAATCCCAAAGAGTAGCAAGATTCCAGCAAAGTCTCAAAAAGAAACAAGATTATAGAATCCCAAAGAATAGCAAGATTCGAGCACAGTCTCAAAGAGTAGCAAGATTCCGGAATCCCAAAGAGTGGCATGATTCCATGCTACCAATCCCAGGGACAGCAATGACTTCCCCCATGTGCAATCTCAATAGTAGTTCATCTCAATGATGCTACATGCTTCACCAAATGGCAGCCCACTTCAAAGAGAAGTCAGTTGCTTTCAAAGTTGAAAAGAGAGGGGAAAAAGAAAAGAATGAAAGGTGAAATATCAGTTATTCGGATAGTAAGCCACAGGGAAACATTATAGCAGGTATCCTCAAGGTCCACAACCCAGTCTGTTATTTTCAGGATTGCATATGAATAGATCTCATGCATATCTATTGTGGAAATCCTGAAAAACAGGCTGGGCTGTGGTTCTCAAGGACTGGATTTGAGACCCCTTCTATTATGACATACATTGGTGAGTTTAAGGCTCTTAATTAGAATCCAAAATCACCTTAGAACCTAGATGTTAATCTGTTATGAAGATAATCTTTGAATCATGGGAGCATGTATGCATGTGTATGTTTGAGTATTTGAATGCATGTATACAGAATGTATACAGTATATTTAGTTGGACTATATGTTCTGTCAACACATGGTAGAAGGATGGAACAGTTGAACCACAGAGTAAGGACCAAGATGAAGAAACAGGATAGAACTACGTTTCTCAAAAGTCCCAGGAAAATCTGGGAACATAGAGACTCTGGAATCTATGCGCAGAGAGGGTAGAGATTCCAAATTTCATATGAGACAGGAAATGAGATATTTAGAAGAAAGGGACATTATTTTTATTTTTACCCTGAAAGGCCATCTCTGGGGGCAGAGAGTAGGCATTTCTATGGAGCCATTTTACTGCTGTGCTAAAATGGCCTTAATGCATGGAAAAGACCCATATAAGGGTGTGCTAAAGCCACTTTTGAGCGCTGCTTTGTAAAATGGCCCCTTGTATGATTTGATCCACTGTTATGAAACCCGTCCAGATTTGGAGATGGTGCAGGATATAAATATTTATAAATAAATAAATATTGAGCCAGCAGCAGTCAGCAGTTTTAAAGTGCTGTCGGCTAAATTAGACCTGGAATGGCAGACCTTGTCTGGATACTGGAATTGAATATCCATGCGTGACTGGACATGTAGGTCCCGGCAATATTCAGCTGAGACCTGCATTACACACTTAAGCGAGTTCTAGTTGAATACTGGCCAAGACCTGCATAAGGGGATCTGTCAGGTTCCTCAACCGCCTTCCCATTCCTATACCCTCTCGTTCCCCCAATTCGGTTCCCTCCATACCTCCCCATGGTTCTAATCCCCCATAACCCCTTTTTTTGTATCCCCTTGATCCCCCAGCCTCACACACTCCTAGGCACCCCTAGAATTTACCCAGACGTGATTCCTGGTAGTTAATGGGAAGTGACAGGAGCAGCCCTCTTCTGCTCCTGTCCCATCTGGTTCCAGGCTGAAAATGGTGATACCACCAAGAATCAGTTCCAGGGAAGTTCTGGGGCTGCCCAGGGAGTCTGGAGGAGGGACCAGGAGCTGCAAGAAGGAATCTGTGGGATTGGAACCGTAGAGGGTGAGGGATTGGGGGATCAGAACTACAGGGGATTATGTGGAGGATAGAACCATGAGGGAGGGATGTGGAAAGATACTTTTTTAGCAATACATAAGCACATTGAACCTGCAATATGGTGGGAAAATGTGGGATACAAATGCAATAAATAAATAAATACATAGAATTTTCACTCTTTTGGCATATCTTCATATTTATTCTTGTTTAAACTGAGCTCATAACTATTGCAATACCATAATCTCGACCTGAGCTAGGACTTTGTCCTTCATTCTTTCACCACTAAGGCTCTTTTCTGCTTGCTCCTACACCAGAGTCCAGTCTTAGGGGATCTTCCCAGCAACTTGATCATCAGAATATGCAAGATGAATTTACATAAACTGTGGCCATTTTATACAAATATACGTCAGGCTAATCCTTTGAGAATATCCTAACAACCAGCCTTGTCAGGGTAGCTCTAGGGACCAAGTTGTTCTATATTTTCTTGAGTGACAATTAGAGGTCAGTATTCAAAGCCATTTATCTGGTTAGCGTCAGGAAATAAAATGCAGGGCAAGATGACCGGTTGCATTTTAACTTGACAATTGATTTTCCATTAAAATTTAGTATAGGATGATTCAGGTAGCACTGATGTTAGGTGGTCAACAGTTAAGTTTATCTGGTTGAAAAATACCTTTTCTAACTTAGAAGAATAAGCTCCTACCTTCTATTCCAAAAAGCTTTAAAAACTTATCTGTTTAACAAATATTTCTCTATGTAGTCATTAATGTTATAACCTCATTCTAATTATATGTAAACTGTTACTCATTGTTTAATTGTAAGCCACATAGAACTGAAATTTATTTTTGGATAATATCAGCTACAAGTATAAATAAATAAATAAATGTAACTGGGTATTTTAAAACAAGCAGACTTTAGCAGAAATGTATCTAGTTATCTTAACATCAAACATAGGGTTCATTTTACAAAGCCACACTAGTGATTCCAGCTCAGCAAATGCAACGAAGCCCATAGGACTCGAATGGGTTTCATTGCATTTGCTGCACCAGAATCGCTAGCGCAGCTTGTTAAAGGAGCCCATAGTCTAATACAGTTCTTTGCAATCAAGTCTTAGCTTCACCCCCTCCTGCAGTCGCAGATCGCCTCTCTTCTGGCCTTCCCGCCCTGTGTCCCGCCCTTGCGGAAACCGGAAGTTATATCAGACGAGGGTGGGACACAGGGAGGGAAGGCCAGAAGAGACGTGATCTGCGACTGCCACTTTGAATGAAGGAGACCCGGAGCTGTGGAGGCAGGCAGGCGAGACCAAGGACTGCAGTGGCAGGTGGAGCAACGGGGGGCGGCAGCGGCGGGGGGGGGGGGGGTGCAGGCGGGGCGGCCTTGCCCTGGGCCCGGCCTAGTCTCTCGGCGGCCCTGCTGCCTACATAATGGGTGGCGGTAGGGGTTCATGCACTAATGGCCATATGCTAATGGGAGATAAAACACCAAGGCAGACCTTATAAAAACACAGTTTTTAATTAATAGATTAAAAGCTCCCAGAAATTTAACTTAAAATGCCCAACATGACCATGTTTCGCCAGTATAAAATGGCCCTCGTCAGGGGCAGTGGGTCATCAGCTGATGTAAAATTCTGAAAAGAGCTTGGCTGGCGAAACTGTTAAAGCATTATGCAAGCTAGATTCTGGGATCAGTCTCTCATAAAAACGCTGCATATGTTTTAACAGCTTCACCAGCCAAGCTCTTTTTGGAATTTTATATCATTCGGTGACCCACTACCCCTGATGTAGCCATTTTACACTGGCAATGTATGGCCGTGTCAGGCATTTTATGTTAAATTTCTGGGAACTTTTAATCTATTAATAAAAAACTGTGTTTTTTACAAGGTATGCCTTGTTGTTTTATCTTCCATATTGGATTTAGCAGACCACATGCCTTGCTGCTTTTTGACATACGCTAATGAGAAAATTAGTGCATGGTCATTCATGGGAACAATAGCAAAATTTTCCATTTTAGCCCGGCAGTAAAAATGGCCTTAGTGTGCGTGAATGACCTGCTTATGGATGTGCTAAGGCCACATTTTACCACAGTTTGGTAAAAGGACCCCAAAGTGTTTGACTATCTCTTTCATAACATCATCTTTCTTCTAGTGTGTGTGTGTCATTTTCCATACATGAAGCAGGACACAGATGTACCATTTGTATGTTTTATTTACAGCTTTAATTGGTCGCTTCACTAATAGGCTTCTATTTAATAACTTTTCACAGCTACTATACAGCTCCCCTTCCCCCTCCTTCCTCGGCATAAGTTACTCCAAAGTACAATTATAAACAAGAGCATTCCCCAAACACATCTATTCTGATCTTTCATGGCACCTGAACATATGAGCTTTGGTGTACCTTTTATTTTCAAAAGCTGCTTATTAAATCATCAAAACAGAGTATAAATTAATACTAATATGGTTCAGCTTATACCAAAATACAGACCAGTTGATATTCAGCCCATGGTGGTCAATGCATTTTTAAATACTGACTGTTGTGGGCAGAATTAGCCCCCAGATATTCAATGCAGGTATAACCATGGACTCTTAGTTATAGAATTGTCTCTTTAATCCAAAGTGTTTTTCCAAACAGAGAATAAATTCCCTCTTTCAGCTTGCTTGATTCTCCATTATGTAGCCTACCAGCTAGGGACTTCAGTAGACCAACTGATTTTCCTTGTCAACTCCTCAATTGTATCTCTTAGAATTCTGTCACTACATATTACGGATGGGCAGCCAGAAAATGTTCATTTTGTATATGGTTTCCCCTGTCATTTAGGGGACTGTGCATTTTGTTTGGCAGTTCTCCACCTGTTTTGTCATCATGGGAAACCACATAAAACAAAACTTTTCAGGGCCCCCTTCCCATGCCTCCTCCCAACCAAGAGCAGAAAAATCCCTTCCCTACTTTGTAAAGGCCCCCACCATTCCAAAACACCCCCAGACCTACCTAAAAATCCATTATGGTAAACTAGGTTCAATTGGGGCAGAATTCACTCCTGCCCTTGGGTGTACCACATCCAACAGGGTAGCAGCCACCCTTTCCAAAAGTCTGTTGCTATTACCGTGAACCCTACTGGTATCAGAAGAACCCTATGCTCTACTAGACCACCATGTATATTCAGGCAGGTAGAGGGGGCCTATGGGGAGTGAGGAAAGAGAATGGGACTTGATATACTGCATTTCTGTGGTTTTTGCAACTACATTCAATGTGGTTTATGTGGAGGGACATAATCGAACACAAACGCCTATCTCCATGGGTGTTTATCTCAGAAAACGGGTCCGTGAAGGGGTGGGCCGAACCGTATTTTCGAAAAAATGGACGTTTTTGAGCTGGGCGTTTGTTTTTTTTAGCGATAATGGAAAGTAAACATGCCCAGCTCAAAAACGTCCTAATCCGAGCCATTTGGTCATGGGAGGGGCCAGGATTGGTAGTACACTGGCCCCCCTGATATGCCAGAACACCAACTGAGCACCCTAGGTCAGTGCGGTGGACTTCAGAAAAAGCTCCCACATGCATAGCTCCCTTACCACAGGTGCTGAGCTCCCAACCCCCCTCCCCCAAAACCCACTACCCACAAATGTACAACACTACCATAGCTCTTAGGGGTGAAGGGGGCACCTACATGTGGGTACAGTGGGTTTTGGAGGCCTCCCATTTACCAGCACAAGCAGTGGTGTGCTGGAGCCGGCTCGCACCGGCTCTGCAGAGCCGGTTGTTACTTTTTGAAACATTTTGCGAGCCGGTTGTTCAGCTCAGCTGTCAGTAGGGACGGGACAAAGTTTGTTTTGTTTTGTTTTCCTGGCTGCAGGTACGCATCGCATGCCCACACACACCAGCTGTCACCTGATATTAGCAGCCCTGCCTCCTTGTGCTGGTTCCAGTGGCGTACCGAGGGCGGGGTGGGGGTGGGGGGCGGACCGCCCGGGTGGAAACCAATAACTTGCAGTCCTCTTGCTCTCTCTCCGCCTGGCCAATGCGCCCTTCTTACTAGCGGCTCCTCCCAGCGGCTCTTCTCGCTCCCTCCGGTCGAGTCCCGCCCATCTTCTACGTCATGACGCCTTCCTTCCCCCTGCGGCCCCCTGCGCGCCAGTGAGTGCGCCCTTCCTGCTTGTCTAACGGCTCCTGCAGCAGGTATTTGGCTCCTCTCTGGCTCTGTCCGTCCCAGCATGAGCTAGTAGCGCCTTGCCGCCTTCCCTTCTGCTTCCTGCACTGCTAGTGCATGCACACCCTGAGCTCTGCCGGCCACCAGCTATCGTCGTCCAGTCCTCCTCGTCGGAAGAATCTTGGAGCACTTCACTTAAGTTCCATCCAGCCAGGTAATTAGGCCCCATGGCACAATCTCATATTTATTTATTTAAATTGACAAAAAAAAAAAAAAACCATAAAATGTGAAAAGGACGGGGGGGGGGGGGGGGGCAAGATAGCTTAATAATAATAACAAAGAACACTATTGGGTGGGAGAGAAAGGGCAATAGCAAAATGGGCATGAATGGCTAAATTTCAGTGAGGATATCCTGTTTCCTGATGCCTGGGTTCGTCTTAACTGTTGTTGTTGTTGTAATCTACCATGGGAAGCCTGGTGTTATAAAGTTGATGGAATATTGAAATTAAATGGAAGTAGAATTAAACTGTCCTTTCATTGGGGCACACATGGAATCAGATCTTCATGTTTTGTAGAAGTTTACCTTTTTACACAAATGGATTATTCTGTTTTGAACATGTTTCTGGGGGAAGTGGTTTTATTAGTCAAAATAGATATTTTGTTTCATGCAGATTTCTTTTGTTTATACATAAATAGGCTATATAAGCCCCTAATGCAGCCCATATTGGTTTTCTTATATTTTTTTCTTGTGATAACCTATACTGTGCCAAAACTGAAAACTCTTATCTCTGTCTGGTTGGTAATAAAAGGAGATCATTGTGAGCACTATCTACCCTAAAAGGTTGTTTTGTGGCTGTATGAAGAATTGTGATATTGAATAAATAAGCATATGTGTGTGTCCCTAGTCATGATGCATCCTAAGTTTATATAATAATCCTTTCAAGAAATCCAGTTAATCTTTTAACTTATTAGTGGAGCATTACCACAGAGGCTTGGTACGGTAATACTACAGCAGAGCTAAGGAACAGCCAGGTTATTTTGAGTTAGTCTTCCTGGACCAAACTTGCTTTCCTTGTGCCATCACTATCCAGCAGGTAGGCAGTGTCTTAAAAGATGGAGGATAAAGGATTAAAAAAAAAAAACATTTATCACACATTCCAAGCAAAGTTGGCTTACATTTCAAAATACACTGAGACAGAATAATAGAATTCAGTTATATCATGGGAATAAATAGATGATATGTCTGAAACATTTCAGAGTAGCATATACAGTGGGGGAAATAAGTATTTGATCCCTTGCTGATTTTGTAAGTTTGCCCACTGACAAAGACATGAGCAGCCCATAATTGAAGGGTAGGTTATTGGTAACAGTGAGAGATAGCACATCACAAATTAAATCCGGAAAATCACATTGTGGAAAGTATATGAATTTATTTGCATTCTGCAGAGGGAAATAAATATTTAATCCCTCTGGCAAACAAGACCTAATACTTGGTGGCAAAACCCTTGTTGGCAAGCACAGCGGTCAGACGTCTTCTGTAGTTGATGATTGTCACGTTTGTGGCCGTGACCACCCTCATACTTACCCTGTTTCTGGGAGTCAGTGGCTGTGCTGGCTTCTGCTTGTCTCTGTGTCTGTCTCTGTCTTAGTTTCTCTCTGGCTCTGTGTGCTGATTGCCCTACTGAACCTCACCTGTGTGGGCTATGCCTCTTCCAAGATGGCTGCCGCCTCTTCCTCCTTGCCAGTTTCCAAGATGGCTCCCGCTGTTCCTTCCTATGGAATGACTGCTTTGTGTGTCAAGCCTCTGTTTGGTTGCAAGGTGATTGCTGCAGCTGTGGCTCTGGTCTTGATGAGCTTTATTAGTGACTTGGAGACTACAGTCCTGGCCTTTGCATTGCCATTCCCTCCGCAGTGCTTTAGGTCCCGAGGTTAGTGTGCTGTTAGCACCGTTTGCTTTCCTTGTCTTTTGCTCTGTGGGTTTTCAGCCCTTCTGTGTTTATTGTTCTGTGGGCTTCCTACCCTTCTGTGTTATTTGCTCTGTGGGTCTCCTACCCTTCTGTGGGTTTTCAGCCCTTCTGTGTTTATCGCTTGTGGGTTTCCAGCCCTTCTGTGTTTTGCTCTGTAGGTTCCCTGCCCTTCTGTGTTTATTGTGCTGTGGGTGTTCAGCCCTTCTGTGGTTATCGCTTTGTGGGTTTCCAGCCCTTCTGTATTTATTGCGCTGTGGGTTTTTTGCCCTTCTGTGTTTATCGCTTTGTGGGTTTCCAGCCCTTCTGTGTCTATTGCGCTGTGGGTTTTCAGCCCTTCTGTGTTTATCGCTTGTGGGTTTCCAGCCCTTCTGTGTTTATTGCTCTGTAGGTTCCCTGCCCTTCTGTGTTCTTGCTCTGTGGGTTTCCAGCCCTTCTGTGACCATTGCTTTGAACCTACCTAGTGCCAGAACCCGGACATTCCCTGCCTGTCTGCCTTGCCATCGCCTAGGGGCCAGGGGGCACTCCTGGACCTTCATTCCTGCGGTTCCTGTAAGTCCTACCGGCTGCCAGAACCCGAGGGCTCAACCTGAGGGGGAAGGCAGTCAAGTGTAGGTGAAGCCTAGGTCCGGTCCGGGTTCTAGTCCAGTGTGTTCCGGTCCGGTGTGTGTTCCAGTCTGGTGTGCTCCAGTCCAGTGTTCCAGTCCTGTGTCCTCCAGTCCGGGGGATTCCAGTCCAGGTGTTCCGGTTCGCTGGGCAGTGCCTGCAGTCCCTGCCGTTGTGCTTACCCAGTGTTGGTTGGTGGGTTTTGCCTGCTGCTGTCGCTCCTCGTCAGCAGCCCAAGGGCTCACGTTTGCTCCAGAGCCCGGTCCCGCGGGCTCAGAACCTGACAGAACCTGACAGAATGCAAAGGCCATGAGCCCGGCAAGAACCCCCACCCAGCTGACCCAGCTGGGGTCCAGCTCCATCGTTGTTCTTGATCCTTCTATGACTCTTCGTCAGTATCGTGGGAAACTTTTGTCTCATCCTGTTTTGAAGAAGACCCCTGAAGCGGCAGCTGAGAGAAAACGTGTCCGGTGGCTTGGAATCGCTGAAAACCCAGTTTCAGATATGGACCCTTTTATCACGCTCTCAGAGTATCGCCGCAGCCTTGTCTTGAATCCAGCTTTGTGGGATACTCCTGAAGCTGTCGCTGAGAGGAGACGTCTTGGGAATTCCATGCTCTGGGCCCAGCAGGGGTCCAGTCCCGTTCAAGCAGCGCGCCCAGACAAGCCTCTGAATCCCGTCCAAGCAGCACGTCCAGCCAAGCTTCGGAGTCCAGTCCAGGGGATGCTTCATACTGAACCTCCAATTCAAGTCCAAGTAACGATGCCACTTAAGGCTCCGAGTCCAGTCCGAGGGGGGCTTTCGATGGAGCCTCGGATTCCTGTTCGAATGGTCCTCCAGGTCGAGCCTCCAGTCCTCGTTCAACTGGCACGCCCTCTGAAACCTCTGAGTCCAGTCCGTGGGGTGCTTCTGACGGAGCCTCAGATTCCTATGCAAGTGGCGCTCCAGGTCGAGCCTCCAGTCCTCGTTCAAGTGGCACGCCCTTTGAAGTCTCCGAGTCCAGTCCGAGGGAAGCCTTCGATGGAGCCTCAGATTCCTGTGCAAGTGGCGCTTCGGGTCAAGTCTCCGGTTCTTGTTCAAGTGACCCGTCCAGTCAAGCCACTGAGTCCAGTTCGAGGGGGGCTTCTAACCAAGCCTCCGATGCCAGTCCACAGGGTGGTTCAGGTAGCACCTCCGCTTCCAGTCTGGAGGGTACCTCCAATCAAGCTCCGAAGGCCAGTTCGAGTGGCGCTTCCGCTCGAGCCTCCGATCCCTGTCCAAAGGGTGTGTTCTGCCAAGCCTCAGTTAAAGTCCAGTTCGCGGGGCGCTCCCAGCCAAGCTCCTGAGTCCAGTTTGAGGGGCCCTGCCAGTCAAGCTTCTGATTCCAGTCCGGGTCCCAGTCCCGGTTCAACTCCTGTTCAAAGTTCCAGTTCCAGCCAAGATGCTGAGCATGCTCCAAGCTCCAGTTCCAGCCAAGATGCTGACCCTGCTCCAAGCTCCAGTTCCAGCCAAGATGCTGACCCTGCTCCGAGCTCCAGTTCCAGCCAAGATGCTGAGTCTGTTCCAAGTTCCAGTTCCAGCCAAGATGCTGACCCTGCTCCAAGCTCCAGTTCCAGCCAAGATGCTGACCCTGCTCCGAGCTCCAGTTCCAGCCAAGATGCTGAGTCCGTTCCTAGTTCCACTTCCAGCCAAGATGCTGAGCCTGCTCCTAGCTCCAGTTCCAGCCAAGATGCTGAGTCTGTTCCAAGTTCCAGTTCCAGCCAAGATGCTGACCCTGCTCCTAGCTCCAGTTCCAGCCAAGATGCTGAGTCTGTTCCAAGTTCCAGTTCCAGCCAAGATGCTGACCCTGCTCCTAGCTCCGGTTCCAGCCAAGATGCTGAGTCCGTTCCTAGTTCCACTTCCAGCCAAGATGCTGAGCCTGCTCTGAGTTCCAGTTCCAGTCAAGCTCCTGACGCACGCCTGGGTTCCAGTCCCGGTTTGCTTCTTGACTCTAGTCTGGGTCCCAGTCCCGGTTGGCTTCCTGAGTTCAGTCTGGGTTCCCTCAGAGAAGGGTTCCTTTTGAACATGGTTCCTCTTGATGCATCCAAGGTCCTGAGTTGGCCCAGCGGTGATTGGAAGGAGCCTCCTGTTGACAAGTTCCGCTCCTGTCTGCCACTTTGGAACTTCTTTGTGACTTCCAGTCCAGTGATCTATGTCGGGCTTTTGAGACCCATCAGGAGGTTTCACCATAGTTACCCCTGGACACCTGAACTCCTCAGGGGGACCGAGAGGGGGGTCTTGAGGAGGGGGTACTGTCACGTTTGTGGCCGTGACCACCCTCATACTTACCCTGTTTCTGGGAGTCAGTGGCTGTGCTGGCTTCTGCTTGTCTCTGTGTCTGTCTCTGTCTTAGTTTCTCTCTGGCTCTGTGTGCTGATTGCCCTACTGAACCTCACCTGTGTGGGCTATGCCTCTTCCAAGATGGCTGCCGCCTCTTCCTCCTTGCCAGTTTCCAAGATGGCTCCCGCTGTTCCTTCCTATGGAATGACTGCTTTGTGTGTCAAGCCTCTGTTTGGTTGCAAGGTGATTGCTGCAGCTGTGGCTCTGGTCTTGATGAGCTTTATTAGTGACTTGGAGACTACAGTCCTGGCCTTTGCATTGCCATTCCCTCCGCAGTGCTTTAGGTCCCGAGGTTAGTGTGCTGTTAGCACCGTTTGCTTTCCTTGTCTTTTGCTCTGTGGGTTTTCAGCCCTTCTGTGTTTATTGTTCTGTGGGCTTCCTACCCTTCTGTGTTATTTGCTCTGTGGGTCTCCTACCCTTCTGTGGGTTTTCAGCCCTTCTGTGTTTATCGCTTGTGGGTTTCCAGCCCTTCTGTGTTTTGCTCTGTAGGTTCCCTGCCCTTCTGTGTTTATTGCGCTGTGGGTGTTCAGCCCTTCTGTGGTTATCGCTTTGTGGGTTTCCAGCCCTTCTGTATTTATTGCGCTGTGGGTTTTTTGCCCTTCTGTGTTTATCGCTTTGTGGGTTTCCAGCCCTTCTGTGTCTATTGCGCTGTGGGTTTTCAGCCCTTCTGTGTTTATCGCTTGTGGGTTTCCAGCCCTTCTGTGTTTATTGCTCTGTAGGTTCCCTGCCCTTCTGTGTTCTTGCTCTGTGGGTTTCCAGCCCTTCTGTGACCATTGCTTTGAACCTACCTAGTGCCAGAACCCGGACATTCCCTGCCTGTCTGCCTTGCCATCGCCTAGGGGCCAGGGGGCACTCCTGGACCTTCATTCCTGCGGTTCCTGTAAGTCCTACCGGCTGCCAGAACCCGAGGGCTCAACCTGAGGGGGAAGGCAGTCAAGTGTAGGTGAAGCCTAGGTCCGGTCCGGGTTCTAGTCCAGTGTGTTCCGGTCCGGTGTGTGTTCCAGTCTGGTGTGCTCCAGTCCAGTGTTCCAGTCCTGTGTCCTCCAGTCCGGGGGATTCCAGTCCAGGTGTTCCGGTTCGCTGGGCAGTGCCTGCAGTCCCTGCCGTTGTGCTTACCCAGTGTTGGTTGGTGGGTTTTGCCTGCTGCTGTCGCTCCTCGTCAGCAGCCCAAGGGCTCACGTTTGCTCCAGAGCCCGGTCCCGCGGGCTCAGAACCTGACAGAACCTGACAATGATGAGGTTTGCACACATGTCAGGAGGAATTTTGGTCCACTCCTCTTTGCAGATCATCTCTAAATCATTAAGAGTTCTGGGCTGTCGTTTGGCAACTCGCAGCTTCAGCTCCCTCCATAAGTTTTCAATGGGATTAAGGTCTGGTGACTGGCTAGGCCACTCCATGACCCTAATGTGCTTCTTCCTGAGCCACTCCTTTGTTGCCTTGGCTGTATGTTTTGGGTCATTGTCGTGCTGGAAGACCCAGCCACGACCCATTTTTAAGGCCCTGGCGGAGGGAAGGAGGTTGTTACTCAGAATTGTACGGTACATGGCCCCATCCATTCTCCCATTGATGCGGTGAAGTAGTCCTGTGCCCTTAGCAGAGAAACACCCCCAAAACATAACATTTCCACCTCCATGCTTGACAGTGGGGACGGTGTTCTTTGGGTCATAGGCAGCATTTCTCTTCCTCCAAACACGGCGAGTTGAGTTCATGCCAAAGAGCTCAATTTTTGTCTCATCTGACCACAGCACCTTCTCCCAATCACTCTCGGCATCATCCAGGTGTTCACTGGCAAACATCAGACGGGCCGTCACATGTGCCTTCCGGAGCAGGGGGACCTTGCGGGCACTGCAGGATTGCAATCCGTTATGTCGTAATGTGTTACCAATGGTTTTCGTGGTGACAGTGGTCCCAGCTGCCTTGAGATCATTGACAAGTTCCCCCCTTGTAGTTGTAGGCTGATTTCTAACCTTCCTCATGATCAAGGATACCCCACGAGGTGAGATTTTGCGTGGAGCCCCAGATCTTTGTCGATTGACAGTCATTTTGTACTTCTTCCATTTTCTTACTATGGCACCAACAGTTGTCTCCTTCTCGCCCAGCGTCTTACTGATGGTTTTGTAGCCCATTCCAGCCTTGTGCAGGTGTATGATCTTGTCCCTGACATCCTTAGACAGCTCCTTGCTCTTGGCCATTTTGTAGAGGTTAGAGTCTGACTGATTCACTGAGTCTGTGGACAGGTGTCTTTCATACAGGTGACCATTGCCGACAGCTGTCTGTCATGCAGGTAACGAGTTGATTTGGAGCATCTACCTGGTCTGTAGGGGCCAGATCTCTTACTGGTTGGTGGGGGATCAAATACTTATTTCCCTCTGCAGAATGCAAATAAATTCATATACTTTCCACAATGTGATTTTCCGGATTTAATTTGTGATGTGCTATCTCTCACTGTTACCAATAACCTACCCTTCAATTATGGGCTGCTCATGTCTTTGTCAGTGGGCAAACTTACAAAATCAGCAAGGGATCAAATACTTATTTCCCCCACTGTATATGATATATACCCAACTGAGCATTTAAAAATGTGTCCTTTAATGATACCATATGTTCAGAAATCCATAGCCATTTAGTATAGGTAGTTTAGTTATTCAAAGATTATCACATTCATACACCAGAGCAGGCATCCATCACATTGCAAAAGAAAACAACTTCTACAGAGTATGTCCAAAATTAAATTTTATTTCCTTATTTCTTTCTTCCAAAATTCCAGACAGCACATGTACAGATCAGTAGGAGGACCCAAAAGCATTCCAAAACAAGTAAAGTCAGAAACAACACAGTTTATTGTTCAACTACCCTTAGGATTCCCTTTGGGTTTAAAAAGCAAAACCATGTGCATATCATTTGTACCAATAATATATAATAAAATTACATGTTGTTAATACTTTACCAGCTAACTCTCTCTCTGGGAATAGCCAGCTCTGCAATTTGTGTGTGTGTGTGTGTGTGTGTAGGGGGGGGGGGGGGGGCGCAGAGGTGGATGAGGGAGAGAGCCTGTTGTTAAAAATTTACCAGCACACCACTGAGCACAAGTGTTGCAGGTGTGGGGGGGGGGGGGGGGGTGGGCCTGGGTCCACCTGCCTGAAGTGCACTGTGGTACCCACTAAAAGTGCTCCAGGGACCTGCATACACGCAGGCCTCTAGGACTTGTTGCTGCTGTATAACATTGGCACACCAGTTGACACCTGAAGACTAATCTCTCCGAAAACGTCCTTTATTGGAATAAGCATGTTTACTCACAGTTAATTGCAGATCAGAGGTTGTGCCCCACTGGCAACGAGTCTCCCTGGTACTGAGATGAGCAGTAGGTCAGAGCTGGCAGAATGCTGTACAATGCCCACTTTCAGCCACATTCAAGGTAAGAACTAAGTTGTCTAACGTGGCTAACACAGGAAAGGGAACTAAAACTGGCTTACAAAAATGGCCACTACCGCATGGACTACAACAGGAAACACAACAGGGCACACTCTGACCCAGTAGGCAGGGGGAAAAGCACCATGGGAGAAGAGCCTACCAACTACCAACATCGTGAGACTGTAACACAAGCTAATGAAATCACGGAGCCCAATACCCTACACCCACCACAATGCAATGCTGATGTGACCCTGTAGTGCACCCGAGAGCCACATCTGACCCAGGGAAAGGCTGTGAGAGGATCAAACACATTCTGCTGTCATGGAGGTGGGTACGGCATTTGAGGCTGGCATACAGGCTGGGAAAAAAGTTTTTAAAGTGTGTTTTTTTTTGGAGGGAGAGGGTTACTGACCACTGGGGGAGTCCGGGGATGTCATCCCCGATTCCCTCTAGTGGTCATCTGGGCAGTTGGGGCACTTTTTTGGGACCTGTTCGTGAAAAAAAAAAGGTCCAAAAAAGTGACCCAAAATCGTGGTAAAAACGCCTTTTTTTTCGATTATCAGCTACAGATGCCCATCTCTCCTCGGCTGATAACCACGCCCCAGTCCCGCCTCCAACACGCCCCCATCAACTTTATTCATTTCTGCAACGGAGTGCAGTTGGAAACGCCCAAAATCTGCTTTTGATTATACCGATTTGGGCGCCTTTGCGAGAAAAATGCCCATCTCCCAATTTGGGTCGAAATATAGGCGTTTTTCTCTTTCGATTATAAGCTGGATAGTATATACAGGTACATATTTGTACCTGGAGCAATGGAGAGTTAAATGACTTGCCCAGAATCACAAGGAGCTGCAGTTGGAATTGAACCCAGTTCCCCAGGATCAAAGCCTCTGCACTAACCAGTAGGGGCCGCAGGGAGGGGGGGGGGTGGATGATGGAGCCTTGAACTGTGAGGGGTGGTGGGCTTGGATATAGGGAGGGGGCAATCACACACAGAGACAAATGAAACCCTGGCTACATTGTTTGTAAATAACAGGAAATGACAGAGGAAATATTGTTGACATTTATTCTATCGCTAATGGCTTCCCATCCCTACAACATATCACAGACTTTAGCCTTGAATCTTCAGACTGGAAATGAGATGTTTGATGGGGGATATGATAGAGGTCTACAAAATACTTAGTGGTGTAGAATAAATAAATCTAAAGTGATTTTTACTTTTTCAAAACGTACAAAGACTAGGGGACACTCAAGGAAGTTACATGATAGGAAGTTAGATGGTACTACTTTTAAAACGGAGAGGAGGAAATATTTTTTCACTCAATGAATAGTTAATCTCTGAAACTCATTGCCAGAAAATGTAGTATCAGCGGTTAGTATACCTGACACCAGTCACGCGAGGTGGGGGGGGGGGGGCTGAATAAGAAGGAGAATAGTGGGGCCGCCTTCGTGGTGGAGATCTCAGATGCTGAGGAAGAAGGCCAGGAAACCCTATCTGAAAGGGAGGTTGAGGCATCAGCCATAAATTCCTCGAGGGAAGACCCCAAGGGGATGGTAGTGGCTGACTCTGACCTGTCTCCGCTGGTGAGCATGTAGGTCTGTTCAGGGTCCGAGGACCTGAGTCTGCCGGAAACCCCAGATAAAGAATGGGGACGTGCTGGGGATGGAGGATCAGATGCCAGTATTCCCCAGGTATTATCCCCTATGACTGTTGTGGGTGATCCTCCCCAGGGAAACCTGGGTAGTGAGCCCAAGAGCATGCTGACCACCCAGAAAAAAAAGACAAAACACTTTGTGGAAGGTACCAAAAGAATTACAAACAGGTCTTCCCAAACCCACTACCAGGTTGGAGCACCTGTGTTTGGCTATGGGGGATTTGGATGTGAATAGACCCCAGACCTCTGTTAATGAGTGAGTAGTGAGGAGCCCGTAGGTTGACTGATTAGGAGCCTTAACATCAGCACTATTTCTGTCAGAAAATATGGAGTAGCTGTCCTGAGATTGGAGGAGACAGCAGGCCATTGGTTGGGAGAGCCAGTGCCTTAGCAATTATTGGAGGAGTCCTGGGTCGGTCGAGTGGGAGTGACAACAGTAAAGCTTAAGCACAATGGATATACATTTAAAGGGAGCTGTTTGGAATATGTGGGGGTTAGACTACACCTATGTGCCTTTGCCAGTGATGTTTATGGTAGAGGTCCAGAGGGAAGTGTGGACAAGGAAGGCCATTTTCCAGCATATGAGGCCTAGCTGGATCTTTGTGGGTGGACCAGAGGACCCTTGAACACACCACTATATTGATACCCAATGTGAGAACTGGACTATTGGGCGGTCAATTGATAAGCATTGTGCCAAGATTGAGGATTCCCAGCATCAACCCCAATACCATAGTGTGACCAGGATGTTACTTGGAGGAGTGATGGTTCAAAAACCTGATCCCAAGTGGTATGGTTGAGCCTGTTAAAGAGTAGGACTCAGGTCAAGACAATAAAAAGAATGTGTTATCTGTTAAAGACTTGAGAATTTGAAATGCAGCAATAAAGTGAAAAAATGTTGGGTTGAACCTAGGTTCCAAATGTGGGAGGAGGGGGGTCATAACCAATTTGTATTATTAAGAAAATTAAGGTACAAAGGGAAAAAATGTTAGAGTTATGGGAAAAAAGCATGATGGGGTGGACCGAGACCCAAAATGTTGGGTGGCTCAGAATTATGCTGTTGGGAGATGCATTTAATAAAAAGGAATGTGGGACATATGAACAGAATATGTTGCTTGACAAATATGTAGTAGCTGAAAAGGTAAGGAAAAAGAAGTTAGCCTTCATAAACTAGAACAGATCACAGACAGAGGAAGACAGGTGATACTATATGGAAAAACTAGGAAAAGCTGGTAAAGAAGTCAGGAAAGCAAAGATGCAAGTGAAAAAACAATAGCCAATAAGGTAAAATGGAGAGACAAAATATTTGTGAGATATGTTAACAATAGGAGGAAGTACAAAAGTGGCATTGTGAGACTCAAAGGTGAAGGGGAGGAATATGTAGAAGCTGATAAAGATAAGACGGAATTGCTTAACACATTTCTGTTCTGTATTCACAGCTGAAGGCTTGGGAGCAGAACTGTAGAAGACAAACACAACTGGAATGGAGGGGTAGTAGTCCCTGAATGATTTTCAGCAGACTGTGTTCGTGATATGCTGGCTAAACTAAAGGTGGACAAAGCAATGGGAAATGATAGCATACGTCTGATGGTACTGAAGAAAATTAGGGAAGTTCCGGCGGTTCAACAATTTGACCTTTTTTGTTTTTTTAGAAAAAGAAAAATCAAATGTAAAACTTTATTGCACTTCCAACTCAATAAATTAACACCATCTCTTTACCTGCATGTCAGGGAATGAAAATCCATGCTCCTGCCTTCCTAGTTTTAATAAAGTGGTCTTTAAAAATCGGTTCTGGAATCAGTGCGATATTAATTCTGGAACCAATGAATAAATCAGCTGTGGGTTGGGTAGTTTTTGTTTTTAAGGAATAAATGGTCCTTTTCCTGTACTGCAAAACTCTTTGGCATCTTAATTTATTCCTTAAAGAGCACCAGATACCTTCATGGAGTGCTTTGGAAATGGTAATCATGCTCTCCAAGTGTCTCTGGCAAATCCAGTTGTTTCCTCCAACCCCATTCTTTGTTTTACTGCATCTCAGGCACTGCAAATTTGTGACCATTTCTGGGAAAAGGTGACCAAAGTTACCAGAAACAAAAAATGAGGTTCCAATGAATTCCGCCAGCGCAAACAAAGTGCAATAAAACAGTCCAAACTCCAGTCTCCCATGTGAAAAACAAAAAAAAAAATTACAAAAGTTCCAACATGTAACTCTTGCAGGCTGCCAACGTACCTATGAAATGAAAAAATGACCACTCTCAACATCTTAGATCTGCCACCCTAGTCACCCTCTCCCAGAGACGGTCAACATTTATCTATGTCTCCAGCAAAAACTGCTGAAAACCCATCCACATAGCTCGGAAAGTCTCTGGAGAAGAATGGGATATTTTAATAATTTAGCTTCGGTTTCTATTTTGTCCTTCTTGATTTGTCTCTAAAAATGTATGTGTTCCTAGTAAAGATTTAAACAGTTAAAATAAAACCATGCCAAAAAAAAAGAGATCTTTACACTCTGGGAGTCAGTAACTCTCCAGCGGAAAACCCTATCGACTGCTCCATGAGTAAAATTATAAGAACTTCATGATAATGAGCAGTTTGATCTCCTGAAGACACTATGATGAAACACAGAACTGTGTAGAGACTGGATGAAATATTCAAGTAGATTGGTGTTTGAAGAGGACATGTTTACGAAAAACAGCGAGCAGAGCTTCACCCTCGTTGAGATGATTCAGAACTGATGTATTCCTTGTAGGCTGTCTAGCTCAAGTTTTCCATTCTGACTTTGGGATATTTTGGTTTGAGGGGGTGGCAACCTTGTTACGCTTTGGATTTGAACAGTTTGGATTTCATCTTCATGGTGTGGTAGACTTCACTGGGACTGGGACTATGGATATTTATTTTCACTTGATAATCATGGTCCTTGAGAGCAAGCTGAAGTTCCTGTATTGAACATCTTACATATCCATCATCTTGGCTCGATCAAGCTAAGTAATATAATTTTCTTTTTTTATGTCATAAATTTGTGATGTATAATGAATCAGAATAACAACCTCATGGCGCAATGATAGATCCAAGTGTGATCAGTTTTTTTGTCACTTTTTGATACTAATTTAGCAGAGACCACACAATTATTCTGAGCACTTATATTTATCAGTAATTTGTCAGTGTGTATTTATTAGAAATAAAGTTTCTTATTTTTATTGGTCATGCCTAAATATTGGCATGTAAATGCCAACTTGTGCTAGTTTTCTATAACAGCAATTATATGCATAATTGCTGATATAGAATTTGCACTCAGAGCACAGGATCCAAGTACCCAACATTTGGCATCCTGTAGAAAATTACCCCTTGGGGGGGAATTCTGTATATGGTGACTAAAGATGCACCTGCAAATTTGCAGGGTGGCCAATTTGCACAATTGACACTGATAATTGGGTGAAAAGCAATTATTGCCCAATCTGCGCCAAAGTTAGGTGTATACATTTACACCAGGTTTTAGTTAGCGTAAATGGATGTGCTTAAATTTTAGTCATGGGGACGGGTATACACGTATTCTATAAACCACGCCTAACTCTAGGTAGGTTTATAGAATAGCGCTAAGCAAATTTTTCTTTGGCACCATATAGAGAATTCCTCCCCCCGCCCTTTGATGTCTATGCTGCTAACGATGAGGAAAACAGAGGATTTTGGCATAAAGAAAGAAAGGAGAGGATGACAATGTTTTGGCTATGTTGAGACACCTTGCTTGTCTAGGGTCTTGGTAACTGGAAAGGGGTTCGTCTTACTGTGCTATAAGAAAGGACAAGACACGGGCGGGGGGGGGGGGGGCGGAGATGAGGAAGCACCGACCTGAGGCACCTTACTGTCTCATCAGTGACTCCTTTTTTTCTGCTGGTTATGCCTCTCCCCATGTACCTTGGCATTCATAAGAATCTGGACACTCTTGCTACATTGCTGTTTTTCTTTGAAATTACTGTATGTAGTACCTTGCACTTCTCCCCTTCCCCTTCCTCTGACCCTTAACCATGCATTTCTCTCGATCAACTACATCAAAAGTGAAAAATTAGTATTTTTCCCACCAAATTTTAGTTAACAAACTCATCTAAGTGAGTTGTCAAAACAAAACTTAAATAAAACAAAGGCAGACTGGAAAATCCCTACAGAAAGATAAAATTTCTTGACTGCACTTTCATGCATATGTCTGTGTGTAATGATGCAAGGAAAATATGCTCCCTAGAGAGATCTGGTATAGCAGATTTTCTGTTTAAAATACCCTCACGTCCTATGCATACCTTCTGTGCATCTACTCATTTGACTTTGCGGCACAGTGGAGATGGACATCAAAAACTGGAAAAATGTCTGGCTAGTTCCATTTACTTGACAACAATTCAGTCATAAGTAAGGCGTCATAATGGATTAAACATAATAAATCCCCAATAAGCTAATTTCAAATGCTGTGCTATATCTATCACAAATCTGTCTGCTGCTAACGCAATTAATCAGCTTATGTTCTTTTTTTTTTTTTAATCATTCAGGATTTCTCAAAACTGTCCAGTGATTCTGTAGCCCAATGGTTTTCAACCCAGTCCTCGGGGCACACTTAGCTAGTTGCATTTTCAGGATATCCACAATGAATATGCATGGGATAGATTTACATACCAAGGAGGTCATGCATGCAAATCTTTCTCGTACATTTACATATCTTGGATAGCCTGAAAACCCAAATGACTGTGTGTGCTTCAAGGACAGGATTGAAAACCACTGGGCTACAGAACCACTGCCGTAGCCCATCAAGTTTTCAAGATTTCCACAGTGCATATGTATGAGAAACCCCATCTGTGCAGAATTACCACTTGAACATTCACTGGGGATATTCTACAATTCCTACTGGCTGTGGGGTGACCAGGCTAAGTTTAAGAAGTCTTGTTCTAGCTTCTTTTTTCACCTCATTAATTATAAATTGAAGCTAGTGGCCATTATGGGGTAAATTCTGTAAATAGCACTGTAAATTTGAACTTAGTGTTATTCTATAAATGGTGCCCAAAGTTAGACACTGTTTATAGAGAAGTGCTTGTTAGCACCAGGATCCGCAACTATTTTTAGTGCGACCATTTGCACAAACTGAACACTCATGTAAATCCTCATGTTTTAATTAGGCACAAATCCCCTTATTTGTTTATTATTTGTACCCTGTGCTTTCCCACTCATGGCAGGCTCAATGCAGCTTAGGTACTTATTTGTACCTGGGGCAATGGAGGATTAAGTGACTTGCCCAGAGTCACATGGAGCTGCCTGTGCCTGCAGTGGGAATCGAACCCAGTTCCCAAGGACCAAAGTCCACCACTCTAACCACTAGGCCACGCCTCCACTATTCTATAACAACGCGCATAAATTGCAAGAAAGCCCCTGATCTGCCCATGACCTTACCATGGCAGCAATACCTTTTTTGATCTTCATCTAAAATTTATGCACAGATTTGGGTGCGTAAATTTACATGCATACATTTTCATTTATACCAATTAGGAATGATAATTGATTGTCAGGGCTCAATTATTAAAGCTAATTAGCACATTATTCAATTAAATTGTCCAAGCAAATTGGGCATGCACCCAAATTTGTGCATGCAATTTTAAAAAGCACCACTGGCAGAATCCAGGGGCATGTGTGGTACACAAATTGTTATTATCAGGATTTCCTAGGTTGTGTTTTGTTTGAGATCAATCATAACCAGGGCATAATTTGTAGACACATTTGCATGCCCAATTTGCACATGCAATTTAATTAAATAACAAACCAATTAGTGCCAATAATTGACTTTTTAATAAGCAATTATTGGTGCTAATTGAAATCAATTAACATGTATGCACGTACATTTAGGCACATGATCCGCACCTAAATTTTAGGTCATGGGTGTTTCAGGGTGACATATGGGCATGGATTCGAGTTATAGTGCAATTATAGAATAATGGGGATCCACGTGTAAATTCTGATGGGGGCATTTGCACCAAGGGCATTAGGATCAGTGAAATCTTTAGTACGATTGCTGATAATCACACACATTCTTGCAGGATAGAAAATACCAAACGAGGCATTCACAGCAGTAAGTTTAGGAAGGAATGCAAGATGTTGTTTGCGCAGCTGCACAGTGCGTTTAACTCTGGCAGAAATAGTACAATATTTCCTTCAAATTTAAGTGGGGCATAATTTAGCTCTTTTCAACTTGAATATCCCTTTTTTCCCCCATCTTTATTAAACATTCTGGATAGTCAGTACAATTTTTCAAAACAGCTATGGTTGAACAATCAGAATTAACTTTTTTTTAAAATACTTTACTTATAAAAGGACGTGGATACTTATTATTCTGGTAACAGTGAGAAGGTGAACATAGAGCTCTTTCAATTTCAAATTTCTTATCAAATTTCAAATCTAAAATCGATGGTATCAATGATTCTAGAAATTTGATTGGGTCATGTCCTTCTTTTTCTTCTGGTATACCAAGAATCTGAATGTTATTCCTATCTGCATGATTGTTAGCATCTTCTGTCTCCTTCTCAAGAAGCCCAATGTGCTTCACTTGCCGCAGTAGACCTTGATGTTATTTTTGGCAGTAGCAAAAATATTTTCTTTTATCTCAATCCAAGATTGGAGGAGTAGCCTAGTGGTTAGTGCAGTGGACTTTGATTCAAGGGAACTGGGTTCAGTCTCTACTGCAGCTCCTTGTGACTCTGGGCAAGTCACTTAACCCTTCATAGCACCAGGTACAAATAAGTACCTGTATGTACCATGTAAACCACTTTGAATGTAGTTGCAGAAAGGCTGTATATCAATTCCCATTCTCATTCCAATTTTAAATTGTATTTTTGATATTTGTACCTATTTGTAATTTTAATTTTATTTAGCAGCTGATTAAAATTTCAAATAGGTAAAAATATCAAATTTAATTTTGTTTAGCAGCTGATGTAAGGGCTCACAATTTTCAATCAGCCTAATCACCCTCCGCATAGCATACTACATAACTGCCCAGACATATGGAAAGGTTTTATTTCTAGTATGGATCAGATGAGAATGATGAACTCCCAGCAGTGATTTACCCTCTGAGAACAGTGCGTATACTGGGATCTAAAATATTACCCCAAGTACTGTAGGGAGCTGGGTAGCTCCCCTGGTAGTCCTTACCTGGCTACCTTTAGAAGGGAGGTGTTCGGGGATAAACACAACCAACAATATCAGGTATACAACATAGGCAATTTTATTGTATGGCAGAAAGAATATCATAGATAATACAATAAATGTAAGGTACTTACAGTACAGGAGAATAATCTGGCAAAGACAATGAAATAATATTGTTAGCTGAGGGGAAAGTCCTAACATAGTAGTATCATAGTAGATGATGGCAGAAAAAGACCTGCACGGTCCATCCAGTCTGCCCAACAAGATAATTTCACGTGTGCTACTTTTTGTGTATACCTTACCTTGATTTGTATCTGCCATTGTCAGGGCACAGACCGTATAAGTCTGCCCAGCACTAGCCCCGCCTCCCAACCACCAGCCCCGCCTACCACCACCGGCTCTGCCTCCCAATCTCGGCTAAGCTTCTGGGGATCCCTTCCTTCTGAGCAGGATTCCTTTATGTTTATCCCACGCATATTTGAATTCCGTTACCATTTTCATCTCCACCACCTCCCGTGGGAGGGCATTCCAAGCATCCACCACTCTCTCTGTGAAAAAATACTTCCTGACATTTTTCTTGAGTCTGCCCCCCTTCAATCTCATTTCATGTCCTCTAGTTCTAAGATACTGGCTGCAAAGCACTACTCAAGGTACTTTCCCAAAGTTGTCTTGTGCAGTTCTTACTTATATACATAGGTTATCTTAGAATAGTGTAAACGTATGCTTCTGTGCTTCCCCCTGTAATTCCATTCCCAGCATAGAAAGGATGTGCTTTTGCTACATCAGCAGGAAACTAATCAGGCTGCAGAAACATAAGAATGTCAGATGTATCTATCATGCCCTGGTACACATTGTCTGTATAGTAGATGGTGGTATCATGTGTGTCATTACGAATCCTCATGGGAGCTAGCTGAGGCCAGCTGCAATGAGTTATATGTATGACTTGCTTAGGCTATCAGATTGTGTACTTACAAGGTCATGAATAGTTCAGGGTCCTTGCACAGTATTGCTAACTGTACAGGTATTATGGTGGCGGCCTATCAGTACAAATGGAGGAGTGGTTTAGTGATTGGAGCACCAGCTTTGATGTGTGGGGGTACCTTGTTGAAATCCCACTGCTGCTTGTTGTGATCTTGGGCAAGTCACTTAATTTTCCATTGCCTCAGGTACAAAATTTAATTATGAGCCCTCCAAGGACAGAGAAATACCCAGTATACCTGAATGTAACTCAACTTGAGCTATTACTGAAAAAGGTGTGAACAAAATTTAAATAAATATTGGTGACCCCTATCAATACTGAAGGCACTTATCAGGATATATGTCTTCTTAGGATTCATTTTGTTTGAAACTTTATTTTTTTATTGGCCTAAATGCATGCCATGATTAAGCACGATTAATTGTGCAATTAAAATTTTTCGGGCTGTGATTAATTTTGATTCTAATTCTGAATCACTGCCCATCCCTTATTATGACCATGGGCAGAAGCTGGTCAGGGTCCAGATATTCAGTGTCAATACTAACATAGATGCTAACACTGATATAAGGGCCTAATTCAGCCTGCAGCTGTCAGCATTATATATATATTTAAAAAAATACTCCCACCAGCTGAATATTGACCGATCTGTTAACTATAGGGTTCTTTTACTAAGGAGTGCCGAAAAATGGCCTGCACTTTTATTGGACGCGCGCAGGTCCATTTTTCAGCACACCTGCAAAAAAGGCCTTTTTGTTTTTTGGCAAAAATGGACGTGCGGCAAAATAAAAATCAGAATGCGTTTATTTTGGGCCTGAGACCTTACAGCCACCCATTGACTTAGCGGTAATGTCTGAAGCATTAACTGGGCGGTAATCATCAGCGCAAGTACATTGCCAATTACTGGTTAGCGCCACACACTCGAAAATAACAAATATTTTCAGCCGCGCGTAAAAAATGGAATTACCACCCGGGGCATGAGGTAGCTGGGCAGTAGTTCCAAACTGACGCATGTTGGACACTCATAGAGGGGCATTTTCGAAGGGGACTTCCAAGTTGCGATTTGGACGTCCTTGCAAAACTTCCAAATCCAGGGGCGGGGAAACCCGTATTTTCAAAGCAAAATGGACGTCCATCTTTCATTTAAAAAATACCGTCAGGGATGTCCAAATCCTTAAATTTTGCTGTCCCTAGATTTGGATGTCCCTAGACATGGACATTTCTGATTTTCAGCGATTTTCAAAACCAAAGACGTCCATGTCAAAAATGACCAAATGCAAGCCATTTGGTCATGGGAGGAGCCAGCATTTCTAGTGCACTGGTCCCCCTGACATGCCAGGACACCAACCGGGCACCCTAGGGGGCACTGCAGTGGACTTGATAAAATGCTCCCAGGAACCTAGCTCCCTTACCTTGTGTGCTGAGCCCCCCAAAACCCACTACCCCCAAAT
>NW_021963577.1:0-75958 GCF_901765095.1 Microcaecilia unicolor | reverse complement strand
TGATGGATATTTTCTAGCTTTAGGAAGAGAGAAAATGCCTTTATTTTTGAGGGCACATTTAAATATCTTATCTGTAAAGTTTCTCATAGCTGAATTATAGACACGAATTAAAGCATGCATCTGTCATTGGTTATGTATTAGCTTTGTCTCTGTGCTCACCTTACCTCTTGACCCGTACAACTGACGGCAGCTTAAGCTGTAAGTTTTATGGGAAAACAGTGTCTTGTTGTTTAGCTTGTAGATAAATACACTGATCCTGAAAATGTGAACAATTTACTGGAAGTTACAGTGACTGGAGGCCTCCAAAGCCCTGTGCTGGAAAGGATTGTGAAAGGCTGGTTAAGGCAATCAGAAAAGGGTCAGCTTGAACTGTTATGATTGGACTCTGCGATTGCAGTGGTAACCAGTTTATTTGTTTGGTCCTTTTATAGTGAGAGGTGCAAAATCAAATGTTATGTTGGAATATGAGTGAATGTGAATGAATGAGCTTAGGAACCTGAGTGGGTTTTCAGGCAGGACGTGTTAAAAACTGGTGTGATGTGGGATCTGCGACATAAGCTTTGCTGATGAGAACCATATGGTGCCTCAGGAACAAGAACTGGCATGTGTGGTGGGGGGGGGGGGGGGGGAAGGACATGGGGTGAATTGTTACAGTGGATTAATGGGTGAAGAGGTTTACTGGCAGGGAAAGTGAAGACACTTTGAGCATCTTTGCCCTTCCCCTATATGAGCTGACACAAAGTATGGTCTTCAGGCACTCCTGTGTGGTGGGGGTGTAGAGAGAGGAAAGGGGGGAACTTATTGACCATTTGCCATGGGTAGGAAGAGAAAGGGGGATGTAGGCTATGGGGGAGAGGAAGGGGAGATGCTAGACTACAGCAAAGAAGGGAAAAGATGTCCTTGAGCTACTCATTTGGGGAGTAGAGGGGGGAATTGGGGGGGGGGGGGTTAGGAAGGGGAAGGGAGATGCTACTTGAGGAGGGGGTATAGGCTTGAGCTGTTGTGAAAGGAGGGGGGGGGTA
The DNA here is from genome assembly GCF_901765095.1 of Microcaecilia unicolor. Classification (NCBI taxonomy): domain Eukaryota; kingdom Metazoa; phylum Chordata; class Amphibia; order Gymnophiona; family Siphonopidae; genus Microcaecilia; species Microcaecilia unicolor. The sequence continues at coordinate 74,936 of NW_021963577.1, read as the reverse complement.
CATGGCCTACTCTTGGGTGAGCTCTGATTTGCCACTATCGTTTGAGTGCAATTCAGTGAAAAATGTTTTAAAACAATTTGATAATTCTAACCAAAAATAAACAATCCCTTTCCCCATAATTTATAACACAAATAGTTTTTAGAAATCAGTGCTCCTTTGATGCTGCTTCAGAACAGCACATCCCATACCATGTAAAATGAGTTTATCTTGTTGGGCAGACTGGATGGACCGTACAGGTCTTTATCTGCCGTCATTTACTATGTTACTATGTGCTGGAGGATGGACACAGTAAACTCTATTCTTCTCGAGGGTGGAGGATGGGGAGCGTTTTTTTTTTTTTTTTTTTAATCTTTTACTGACTATTCGACTTCTTGTGGGTCATCGTGCAACTTGCTTTAGGCATATAATGATGTGTATCCTCAAATAAGATTGTACCGAAAATGTTCTAGCCAGCACAAGGTGCAAAGTAAAAGAGTGAAAAGTTCCATCGATGCAGGTTACTGTAGTAGCACTGCTTTATTTGTATATAGCAAATTTCAGTTCACTGTTCTGCACCAAGGTTACATCCATAATATAAATCTCAGTAAACAACACAGAGGCAAACCTCCTACAAATGTGAAACATTGGCCCTAAACTCCCTCAAATGTTTCCTTACAGGAGAGAAGCTGAACTGGATGCCAAGAGCGATGTCTCGGTTGAGTTCTCTATTTTTTTTTTTTTTTTTGTTACATTTGTACCCCGCGCTTTCCCACTCATGGCAGGCTCAATGCGGCTTACATATTGTATACAGGTACTTATTTGTACCTGGGGCAATGGATTCCTTCGGCTGGTTGATGAACACAACTATCCCAGAGTTTCTGGAATAGTGGGAAGGACTAACGGAAAGAAAATGATCAGGTAAGACCTAATTTCTCTTTTTTTTTTTTTTAATTTTTTTATTTTGAAAGCTTGTCAAGGATACATATTGTTAATCTAATTAAACAGTATCACCTACAACTCTTGTCCACTTCTTCTCCTTTTGACGAATGGGAGATTAGTATTGAGTCACAGGCCCCCAGTTCATGGATCAGTGTCCTGAGGACAGTGAGGCTTGAACCTTTTATGAAAGCTGAAAGAAATACATTGTCAGACTGAGTTGGATTTTAACTGTTCTCTGTGGGGCCAACAGCAGGAGAAGGAGGTTTTAATACAGTGGGTGCACTGAAGTCCTTTTGTACTTACCAGAGACTGCAAGATAGCGTGATTGGTTGCATTCATGCAGGAGTCCAGTGGAAAAGCACATTCTCCTTCGCAATAATAGGCAGAATACCCCTGAGGAGCGATCACCCAGTCCTAAAGACACATTACTACTTTTACTTCATCTTATTATGCATTATCCGTCATTGCTTTTGTTAACATTTTGCTTTTTGGGGGGGGGGGGGGGGTGTTCTTGGCAGAAGGCTGAGGGAGAGGATGGGAATGAAAATAAACAGAAATGTTACCAGCCATCCAAGGTCGTGAAAGCTGACATAGAGCTCGTGCCTTTTGCACACTTGTCTGCCTTCTGAGAGATGGATGTGATCTGGGAAAATATATTTGGGAAATAAGTTTAACAGTGAGTGATTTAGCAATCAGAAGCTTCCTCCATTTCTGTTGCATCGTGTGCTCAGTAACTTTAAAGCCGATGCACTTTTCATTTCTCTCTACTTTTAAATCCCTTCTCATCTCTCCTGCACAGTTATTGCAGTCTGTCTTTTCTGGAGGACAGACACAAGGGCTTCTGGAGCTCTGCAATCATGTACCCAAAATTTGGTAATTGTGATTATACTTGTTGCTGCATTCCCCAACCCTGGCCACTTCAGGGCCAGAGGGACATGACTTAAACCCCGGTCTGTTCTGCTATTGAGTCATCAAGCTGACCCTACACTTTTCAGTCTAGAGGATGTATAAGGATGGTGAAGAGTTTTTACTCAAACTTCATACCTGAACCTCCTGGGAGTTTGTTGGGATGTGGCAAATCATTGGGCTTCTTCTGCCTCTTCTTCATCTGCTTGGTAGCTCGTGTGGTACGGATGGGGCTTTGACTTGCCTGGAAGAACGTGACCATGAAGGGTTGCTTGGAGCGTGGTCCCCTCCGCCCCAGCAATCCAACTGATCCGGGATCTACACTGTGACCTGTGAAAGACATGTAGAAACATGTCTTACAAATTACACAATAGCCAACGTAGACCAACACATAACAAGTCAGTTGATTCTTAAGGACTTTCCTTACCAGCTTTTATAAGCCTGTAACTTCCAAAAATGTACATAGTTTCTTAATGTAAGTCGCATAGAACTCTATATGGCGATATTGGTAACTAATAAGAAATAAAAAGTCAAGTAAATGCTAGGGGAACCCTTTTGACCATTGTGCCCTATATACTTTTTAATTGGGCAGGAGAGGCTGCTGGTGTCCACATAGCTAAGTGATCAGGTGCAATCGTACAAAAGGCTGTCTTAACTCTGTGGGTACTGGACACTGATTATTGACTGGTGCCAGCATCGCGTCCAGGTTGCCTTTATATGGAAGGCTGGCTGACCCCTAGTGCAGGTACCATGAGACTGGCTAACAGTTTTAGCCAGCATTATTCCTCTGGAGCCTGCAGGAGTGAGTGGGGTTTACTGCTGCCCAGACAACCCACTTGGACACTATATTTCTTTTGCACTCTACCCCCCTCCCCTTATATCGCCTACCGGATAGCTGTCACTTTGATCCCTCACTCCTCCATTCTTTCCTATGGCCATTGCCAGATTACCTGTTCTTCATTCTCTTCTGGACTAGTGAGGGTTGGGTCCTCATCAGGCACTCTTCCAAGGCAACTCTTCTCTTTAGGCAATTGCTATTAAGGGCCTAGTCTCCTAAGCTTCACAGCTCACCACTGCTTCCAGTGTTTCTCCTACGTATCTAGATGCACGTGGAGATGGGTGGATGTTCCCAACAGGCATTATTACTTAACTACAATGTGCCTATTATATAAATGTGTAAATTTCCCTCTCAGTATTAATCATAAGACTGATGTCATGTGAACAGCTTTGCAGGAAGTAGTTTGTGCCTTCTGTGGCTCAAAACAGGGCGAGCCCCAAAGAGGTATGTCAATAACTGAGTCTCTTTAGAAGTACCTAGAGGCCACTAGGTAGAAGCATAATCTTTCCTGTATAGAATCCTAGCATAGTCTGGTACATATGTGATTAAGTAGAAGCATTCATGCAGCCAAAAAGTTTGTGCTTCATTGCTGGAGATAAATTAAATTAATATGACCCAATATCCTGAAAAATAGCGGGGGTAAGATGCAATAGTATAAATCAATTGCCCAGTGCCATAAATATTCAAGAGACTAAGAAGTATACCCAGTAGGCAGTAATTCATAGTTAAATCTTTGTTGGTACTATTTTTTGATTAATTGAACCTCGGCAGTGTTTCTGTTTTACCAGAGCCAACCTGCTGATGGGTCACCTGCTGATTCATTGGCCCATTTAAATCTTTTTAATCCCACATTTTAAAATATTTTTTTATGTGCAGAACCATCTGTAAGCTTCATGAATCCTTCAATGATTAAATTCTTCAGTAATTGAATTCTAACGTAATTTGTAATTTAAAAGTTCACTTGAGCGCAAATGCTGCTTGGACCACTCACCGACGTGCGGCATGTTTCACAAAGGCTGCGTCAGGGTTTGGTCCACAAGTGTATAAAATATGCAGTTAATTTCCAAAACATACTAGCAAAAAGACAATACCTGTCTGAATATGATGTAGTAAAAGCTTACCCAGTCACGTTTCTTATCACATATACATTTTCAAATCCACAGAGATATGACGCCACTGTTTTGTGACGTAATGTTGTTTGCATATTGTTCCCATATCTGTAAATCTTTCCGTGCAAAAATTCTAATGCAGCTGAATGTTATGTCATTGTAAATTGCACTGCTGCAGTCAAAGAATTCAACCAGCCTATCTGCAGAATCATAACATATCTGATCTACGTTGGCAGATTCGAGACCACATTGTTTTGGGGAGGAAGGGTGGGGATCTTGTTAAATTACTCTATTACAAGGAGCAGCCTTGGATGTATATGCTAAACACTTTATCACCAAGTGGCCTGAATAATGAGATAGATTGGCCGTAACTGATGTAGCAATTAGGTGGTTAGAGTAGGTCATATGGGCTTTGTTTTCCAATAAACATCAGAAACATCATATCTCTGTGGATTTGAAAATTGTATATGTTACTACTACTACTACTACTACTACTACTACTACTTAACATTTCTAGAGCGCTACTAGGGTTACGCAGCGCTGTACAATTTAACAAAGAGAGACAGTCCCTGCTCAAAGAGATGTGACTGGGTAAGCTTTTACAACATCATATACACAGACATAGTAGCAAAAATACAATGCCTATGTTTTTGAAATTAACTGCATGTTTTATACTCTTAGTGAACGCAGTCCTTGCGAAAACATGCAGCATTTGCTCTTAAGGAAACTATTAAATTGCAAATTTAATCATTGAAGAATTCATGAAGCTTATAGATGGTTCTGCACATAAAAATATTTAAAATTTGACATTAAAAAGATTAAAAAGAGACTTAAATAGGCCAACGAAGAAGCAGACCCGTAAGCAAGTTGGCTCTGGTGATATGAAAACGCTGGTGAGGTCAAATTAATCAACAGATTGTTATTACTGCCTGCTGTGTGTACTTCTTAGTCATTAGCTCTGCATGTACGTTTCTAGAAGTCTTTATGCATATAAATGGGAGACTGCAGCTCATGTCTGCCTTCCTGTCAAGTACATGCTGTGCAAGATATGCACATATTTTCAGCATCTATTTGCATATGTGCACACAAGCATGGCTATAGGCCAGTATTCTGAACATTTACACATGCAATCAGCATAAAAATGTTACCACCTATTTTATGGAGTCCACCTCCATCGCCCCCCCCCCCCCCCCAAATCTCAATTTCAGTTCAGTGTCCTATGCGCTTCTTAAAAATGATTCACATCCTCCTTCCCAGCCTCTGGGTGAATTGGAACATTTGTACGTAGAATAATGACTTACCATCGTGCGTCTCCACATAAAGTCTCAGTCCCAGGTTATACTTGGGATTTAGTAACCAGTGGTTACTGGCAGCTGTGACATCAAAGACTAACCAGCCCTCGTCCCCAGCCATGATGTCCTGAAGATCCAAGCGCAATAAGTCAGATTCTCTAAAAAAAAAAAAAAAAATAAATAAAATGAACGCTGCCAAGACTGAATGAGCTCCTGTTGTCCTCTGGGGTCAGTGTTCAAAGAACTGTCCAGGTGACTTCAAGAACTACTGGGATAAATCTTATTTTTCAAAATTGTAGCTCGCAACCACTTTTGTTTTGCCAAGTTGTTTGGACGAAATGTTGACCAGTTAAAAACTGCTTTGGTTACACTTGAATTGCATAGCATTGAGTATCGGTGCTGCCCAGTTCATTTTTAACTGTTTAAATTGTGCCACAGAAATATCTGCCTTAAACTTGGATACGTTATTTGGCTAACCTTAGCAGGTCTGAATTAACTTGATGTGTCTCTGAATACAAGTTGAATTTGAATACTGGGCCACTGGACATTTAGCCTGTAGCCCGTGACTTATTAACTATGAGGTCCTGTTACTAAAGTGTTAGGCACTTAACATGTAAATTACTGCACTTTAACCATTATTTTAGCAGCTTGTGCTAATTCATTCACGAAGGGCATTTTGTATTAGGGGGTGGAAACCAGGCAGGGTATAAGAACATAAGAATTGCCATACCAACAGTGCCAATCCAGGTTACAAATACCTTGCAAGATCCAAAAACAGTAAAATAGATTATTTGCTGCTTGTCCTAGAAATAAGCAGTGAATTTTCCCAAGTCAATCTTCATAATGGCTTACTGACTTTTAGGAAGCTTTCCAACCTTTTTTTTTTTTTTTTAATTTTAAAACCCCGCTATGCTAACTGCTTTTACCATATTCTCTGGCAACGAATTCCAGAGTTTAATTACATGTTAAGTGAAGAAATATTTTCTCTGATTTGTTATAAATTTACGACTTTGTAGCTTCATTGTGTGCCCCCTAGTCCTAGTATCTTTGGAAAGAGTAAACAAGTGATTCACGTCCACCTGTTTCATTCCACTCCTTATTTTATAGACCTCTTATCATATCTCCCCTCAGCCGTCTCTTCCCCAAGCTGAAGAGCCCTAGCCCTTTAGCCTTTCCTCATAGGGAAGTTGTCCCATCCCCTTTACCATTCTTGTTGCCTTTCTCTGTACCTTTTCTAATTCCGCTATATCTTTTTTGAGATGCGGTGAGTATATTGCAGTTAGTATGGTGCACATACTGTGCACTGAAAATTGTACATCCATATTAATTAATTGTGATCAGGGTACCGTATGTTAATGAACATTTTTTTTAACACAGGACCTGTAAAGGATCTGTTGGGCAGGTTTCCCAATTTTTTTCTGCATTAAATTTGCACTTCCTGTGTTAAGGTTTGATAACTGCATAATCTAACACACTTTAGTAAAAGGACTCTTTAGATAGGGATGAGCATCTGTGCACCTGTTGGTGTTCTCCTTGATTATCTCGTAAATGCTGAGATGAAGGGTTTTGTTGAAATGATGTGCAGAACTGCGCATCTTATAGATTCGGAACTCAGCTGCTGTCACGGACTCCCCCAGTGGGATCTGGGTCAGGTCAAATTTGAATTCCTTCCAGTATGGCTTCTGATAAAATGCATCTCTGTCATGTTGAACTGTAAGAGAAAGAATTGGACAACCTTAGGACATGCAGTAAAATAATCTACAACTGTATTTTATACTAGAGCATAAGACCAGGGTCCATCAAGCCCAATATCTTGGGTCCAGATCCCAATTATTAGATCAGTTTTTTTTTATTGCTGATTTTAAGGGAAAGTAAAATCCACCTGGCTAGGAATCTTTCTATGAACTTTCCCTGCAGGAACTTGTTCAAACCGCTTTTGAAGCCTGTGTTAATCACCTTGACCACCTTCTCTAGCAACAGATTCTACAGCTTAATTATGCATGGAAATAAATCTTTCTACAATGCTGGTCATTATAACAACGGGGACTCAGGGAGCAGTGACTGAGGATGTAAAGTGGAGGCTTGAGAAGGTGGAAGTTCAGAGATGGGGACACAGTGGAGACTAAGTTCAGAGATGGGGACACAGTGGAGACTAAGTTCAGAGATAGAGAGGACAGTGAGGATTTTGAAACACATGAACTCTGGTACTTATGGGGGTATGAGCAGGGCCTGAGTGATTAAGGGTCATCTTTATAAGATTTTAATACATTTTGCTGGGGACTTTTGTTTCTGGCTAACATTTATGACTGATAGAAATTTTAGGCAGCTCTGACAAAGCTTTATGTAGTTTAACAGAAGCATGTATGTTTGAAGTTGCCTGATGAAGCATCTTTTGAGTGCGGATTTTTTTTTTTTTTAACGTTTTTAATTGAGGTTTATGGACATCTTTGGATTTTTTTGTTTTTAATTGAGGTTTATATATGTTTATATTGTTTCCTATCTAGGATTTTTGATAGTGCGGGTAATACATTTTTTCTTAAATAAAAACATCCTTTTTGATATTTTGATTAAGGCGTTATTTGATTTTGGTATTTGAGGTCAAGTGCTTGCATGGTTTGTATCATATCTACAGGAACGTTCTTTCCATGTCTGAATTCAGGACTCTCTCTCTGGAGATTTTCCCATAAACCGGGGTGTACCACAAGGCTCTGCCTTGTTGGCAGTACTCTTTAATTTGTTTATGATATCTTTTGGAAAAATACTACAGGAACTGCATGTGTCATGCAGAATGTATGCCGATGACATACAGTTTTTCTTTCCTCTTGAAAAAGATGTTCATGGTCCAAGTCAAAAATTGGAGGAAAGTTTTTTTGATTAAAATTTTGGATTGGATGTCACAACATAAATGGTGTTTGAATTTGATAATGTATGTTGTTAGAACTTGACCCATGCTTGCCTTATCGAGGGGTAAAATGTACTGTTAAACCTCTGTCTGAAGTCTCTGAGTTCTATCAAAAATTGATTATTGTAATTCGTTGTGTTTAGGGATGTGTTCAGCTAGATTCCAGGCTCTGCTGGTCATCCAGAATGCGACTACATGGTTAGTTATGGGAGTATCAAAGGCAACACATATTAACTCAGTACTTAACTGGTAGCCAATGTAGATGTTTTAATACTGTGTTATACTGGTAAATCAAAACATTTATGCAAATGTTCCTGCATTTTTTGAGAATGTGTTGAAATATCGTCCTACTTGATCTTTATATTCTGAAAAAATGCTGCAGTTCTGTTTTTCCATCTTTCTTGCCATGTCACTATGTCGAAACCAGAGCACTCACTTTTTCAGTTGGTGGGCCCCTTTTGTGGGATAGCCTTCCAGGTTAGAACGTAAGTATTGCTTTACTGGGACAGATTGAAGGGTCTGTCAAGCCCAGCATCCTGTTTCCAACAGTAGCAAATCCAGGTCACAAGTACCTGGCAAGATCCCAAAACAGTACAATACATTTTATGCTGCTTATCCCAGAAATAAGCAGTGGATTTTCCCCAAGTCCACTTTAATAATGGCTTATGGACTTTTCTTTTAGGAAGCCATACAAACCTTTTTTTAAACTCCCGAAGAGCCCTAGCCACTTTAGCCTTTCCTCATAGGGAAGTACCTCCCATTGCCCCTGGTACAAAATAAGTACCTGAATATATGTAAACTGCTTTGAATATAGTTGCAAAAGCCTCAGGTGGTATATCAAGTCCCATTTCACTTCCCCCTTCCCTTTATCATTTTCATTGCCCTTCTCTGTATCTTTTTCTAATTCCACTATATCTTTATGAGATGCAGTGACCAGAATTGCACACAGTACTCGAGGTGCGGTTGCACCATGGAGCGATACAAAGGCATTATAACGTCCTCATTTTTGTTTTTCTTTCCTAATAATACCTAACGTTCTATTTGCTTTCTTAGCCACCACCGCTGCACACTGAGCAAAGCATTTCAGTATGTCATCAACAGCGATGCCGAGATCCCTTTCTTGGTCTGTGACTCCTAACGTGGAACCGTTCATCACATAGCTATAGATTGGGTTCCTCTTTCCCACAGGCATCACTTTGCACTTGCTCACATTAAACATCATCCGCCATTTGGATGCCCAGTCTCGTAAGGTCATTTTGCAATTTTTCACAATCCTCTTGCGATTTAACAACTTTGAATAACATTGTACTGAGTTCGATTCCCACTTCAGGCACAGGCAGCTCCTTGTGACTCTGGGCAAGTCACTTAACCCTCCATTGCCCCATGTAAGCCGCATTGAGCCTGCCATGAGTGGGAAAGCGCGGGGTACAAATGTAACAAAAAAAAAAATTGTATTGTCGGCAAATTTAATTACCTCACTAGTGACTCCCATCTCTAGATCATTTATAAATATATTAAAAAGCAGCTGTCCCAGCACGGACCCTGGGGGAACTCCACTATCTACCCTTCTCCGTTGAGAATACTGACCATTTCTATCCATTTACTGATTTTTCTATCCTTTAATCATTTTTTAATCCACACTAGAACACTACCTCCTATCCCATGACTTTGCAGTTTTCTGCTGGAGTCTTTCATGAGGTACTTTATCAAATGCCTTTTGAAAATCCAGATACAGATTGGAAACTAGTTAAAAGATAAAAAATCAGCAAGTAGTATTAAATGGCCAATTTTATCAATGCAGAAAGGTGAATGGTGGCATATCCCAGAGATTGGGACTGATGCTTTTTAACATTTATAAACCATCTAGAAATGGGAGCAAGTGCAATGATCAAATAAGAGGAAATTATTCTGTTCACTTTAAAGAATAGTTAAGCTCTGGAATTTGTGGTCGGGTGATGTAATAACGGCAGTTAGCATATCTGAGATTAAAAATGGTTTGGACAAGTTCCTTGAGGAAAAAGTCCATAGTCTGTTATTGAGATGGACATTGGGGAAGCCACCGCTTGTAGCTTCTAATTGGGTTTCTGCCAGGTACTTTTTACCTGGATTGGCAACTGGGCTAAATGGACCATTGGTCTGACCCAGTATGGCTTATTCTTAAGTGACATCTAGGGCTAGACCATATCATCTGTCTTCGTGATTCGTACAAGACCAGCAGTAAATATGATGCTGAGATTCTTTTATTAGAAACATTGGTAAGACAACATGGAAGTCACACAGCGAACACAACTAGTAAAGCAGTTCTTTGAAACTTGTTCCTTGAATTTGGGGTGCCTTCTTGTAGCCACAGCGTTGTTGTCTGGTAAGAGTATTAAATGAGTATTGTATAGAAGAAGGATCAGTTTCATCCAGCTGGCTGCTCCACTTCCAGGGCTTTTAAGATCATGTGCATCCTCAGGCTTTCACGGTACAGCTGACATTATTTCATTGGTAGTGTACATCAACATTTGACTTGCTTTTGCTGACCTAATGCTCGAATTCACCTGTTTGCATTTAAAATGTGTTTGAGTTTAGTTACTAGACAACCTATAAATTCTGATTATGTGATAACTGGATAATATCAGTCCCTTCTGTTAAACGTTTAGGCATCAGCCCAAATAAATAGGAAATGGGTCATTCACTTGCGTTTTTGTTTTTCATGTGTTGTCTCATTTTACTGCCCCCTCCAGCTTCTCTCACCTCCCTTTTCCTTCCTACCCTTCAGTTCTCTCCTTTGTGCATCTGCACCATCCCCTCTTCGGTCTGAGCTTGCTGGGTTTCTTCTAGGTGGCAGTGAGCGTAAGCTGCCGAACCTTAGGTGGTTGCTTGGGATTTTTCCCTCTTTGCATGAAAATTACTCCTCTAAGAAATGTCTGACGTAAAGAGAAGTCCTTGTTATTGTCCTAGCACTGTGGCTGCTACTTATTTCTGTAGCAGCACTGTACATACATGCAGGTACTTGTCTGTTCCTTATGGGCTCACAGTCCTAAGGTGTTTTTTGTACCTGGGGCAATGGAGGGTTAAGTGACTTGTAGCAGTGTGAATTGATCCCTGTTCCCTACGTTCTTGGCCCACTGCACTAACCTTTAGGCTACTCCTGTACTCCAAATACCCAAAGAAAAATAATCACATGACAATGCAGGATATGATGAGAGTAACGGGGGCATAAGCAATCATGCCTGCAATTGGGGCCCATGCGGCTATGATGGGAACAGTCTGAGGAAGACCAGCTGGAGGGAAAAAGTGCAAAGCTTTTCCCTATGTCACTCTCACCGAGGCCTGTGAAGGAAGTCTATATAGTACACTAGTAGAAATAGATGTTCCATTCCCTCTTTCCAGATTAACCCACAGTGCTTCCTCCCTACCTCAGTATCAAAGCAACAGCTGTGCAGGACTTCTATTTTGTACATAAAAGTGCCACTCCTCTTCCTTTTCTTCCTACCCTGTCCTTCCTGAATGGATTATAGCCCAGTGTAATTGCATCCCAGTCACGGTTCGCCTTAAACCACGTTTGTTACTAAAACCAAATCCAATCCAGCCTCTTCCATCACAACCTCTAGATCCAGAACTCTAGTTGCCATACTTCAGCCATTAGTATAAGTAGCTTTCCAGATGTTAAAGGTAATGCAAGCACGGGCCTCTTAGCTGTTGACTGGAGAGAAGCTCGCCATTGGAAAGAGAGGTGTTTGTAGTTTCTGTGGTCTTTCCTAACACCCCATTTCTTGGAACATTTACAGTACAGAACAGACTGCATTTAATTCACTGGTCCACGTTAATCTGGATTCAAAGTTCCAGAATGTGTGACAGCAGATGTGCCTTAGTACAGTTGTGAAATTCAGCAGTACTGACATTGACACTATGGATCCTGATCTGTGTCGCTGATACCAGTCATGCTAAAACGAACTTACCTTGTTGAAATCCTGTTAGAACTGATCCTTCTTATGGCTAGAGTGGGAAAGAGGTGCTGCTGGATTGTTGCCTATTTGTCACTTATTTTGTTAAATATTTACCTCAGGTTGGCAGTGCAAGTGATTTTAGTTGATGAAAATAACATACAGTACTTGTGCTTCTCTGAGGTAGATTGCTTGCACACCTGGTGCTTACAGTTACCCGAATAAAGGTAATCTGGTTATTTTCTGCATTGTTTATTTTATTTGTAAACTGCTTTGATCTGCCTGTCAGCAAAAGCAGTACAGCAAGACTACATAAACATTATTTAATAGACCTACCAAACAATAATACAAAGCAAAATCAATAATTAAAACTTAAAATCCACTCTAAAAGCCCATAAAATAAAGGAATTTCTATCATCCTACAACGGAGTAGGTCAGCTAAGCTCCCATGAAGTGGAGTGATTCAAGTGAAATGTCCAAAGCTTGTTCTGGGGCCGAAGCAGGAAGCAACCATGGGCTTTAGCTGCAGAATTACTGGGGTTTGAATGCTGGTTCTATATGCCGAGTAATGTAGAGAGGAGTTCCTTGTGGGTGTTAATTCATGTGGAAAACACAGCCACATTGTATTAAAATGTATGTTGATGAGCTACTGTAGGTATTCTGTGCTATGCAGAGAATATGCTGCCCACTTTTGATGCATGCACAAAGCAAGAAATTTACCATGAGGGTCCAGGGTAGCATGAAGGTTTTGCAGAGAAAATTTTTTTGTCACTTTCATATTTAAACGCCGGTTCCTCAGCAATCCTCCAGACCGTTCAAGACGCTTGGGTTATGCACTCCTACCAGCAGAGGGAGACTGAGAACACTAAAACGTCTTACACAAGTAGCCTGTGCAGACCTTCTACTACCCAGTATTTTCTCAGTCTCAGCAGAGGGTAGATGTGTGCAGCCTGTGCAGTGTACTCAGTCTGGTAGGCCAGTTTAGGGTTTCTAGGTTGGGTTGTAAATGTTAGAGAACCCACACTTGGATCTCTATTACAGGGTGTAAGTCCTAAGGGGCTTCTTTTTCCCTGTGGGGTGTCACACCCGGGTGGCCAGGTCCCTCCCCCATAGCTCTTCCTCTGGAGGACTGCGTGACCTCGGCTACAGACCTCGTTCTGTACCCTTGAGGCGTTTAGGCATCAGCAATGAGGTTTAAAATAAATAAACGTTTTTAAAAGGCGGCTATTTTGGCTGTTCTTGTGGCAGTCCAGAGATAAAACGTCTTCAAGGGCGTTCTTGCCTTAGGCAGTTTTGCCTATTAGTCTGTCAGAGCACAAAGCAACTGTTTGTTTTTTATTGTGTTCGCGGCCATTATGTCTAAGCCGGCGAGGTGTCGGTTTTGCGCGAAGCGTGGCGTTGAAGTGAAAGGTGGCCAATGTAAATTTTGTGGGGAGCCTACGTTGTCAGCGCTCTTGCCCCCTGTGCTTTCCCCTGAGTCGGCGGAGGTGTTGGGCGGTGATTTGACTGCACATTCCGGGCCAGCAAAGCGGCCATTTTGGCTGCGCATCTCAGGTCGGCCTCGATGGAGCTGTTTTTGGTGGGAAGCGCGGCCCTTTTGGCTGCACATTCTGTACCAGCGCCGGGGGACCTGTGTGTGGCGGGAAACGCGCCTAATTTAGCCACGGATCACGCAGTGGACCTGCCGCCGCGGAAGCGAGGGGCGGTCTGTCGCGGAGACTGCAGGAAGTGTTGTTGGGGCTTCAGCAGCGTCGGGGGGGGGGGGGAGGTCTGGTTTCCTTCCTGAGTTTGTTTGGTCTCTGTATAATGCCTGGAGAGCTGGCCCCTTTCAGGCTGTTTGTTCCCCGGAGGCTGCTAGCTCAGTGGGAGTTAAGCGCCCGCGGGTGAATATTTCGGAGCCTATGGAGATACTTTCTTTGCCTGGGTCGGAGGTTTGGAGTGACCCAGGAGAGGAGGATCTCATAGATGAGTCTGAGGATCAGGATGGGCTAAGGCCTGGGGAAGATTCTTCGGTGGTTCGCATTTTTCATAAGGAGGAGGAGTTAGAGCTCAGTGATCAGGTGATCTCTACTTTGAAGTTTACTCCGGCAGCCACTCCCTCTGCGGAGGGACCCCAGGTAGATCCCTTGGTTAAGGGGATTCGGAGAGCCTCCCGTTCCTTTCCCATGAATTCAGACATTAGAGACATGGTTTTTCAGGAATGGTCTGTGCCGGAGGCTGCTTGTAAGGTGTCTAGCGCTATGGCGCGGCTGTATCCCTTGCCTCCGGAAGATTTGGCCCTGCTGAAACCACCTACTGTGGATGCAGTGGTTACTGCGGTTACTAAGGCTACGGCCATTCCGGTGGATGGCTGTACAGCTGTACAGCCTTACGGGATCCTCAGGATAGGAAGCTAGAGTCCTTTCTGAAGCGCAGCTTTGATTTGTCGGCTTTGGCCTTGCAAGCCTCTGTGTGTGGGGGCTTGGTAGCCAGAGCTTGTTTCCGTTGGGTGGAGAAGCTCTTGGATGAGCCTGCGTTTGGTTTGGTTCAGGACCTGGTTTGGTTTCTGACTGGTTTGGTTCAGGACCTGGCCAAATTGGAGATGGGGTCTTTATGATTTGCTAAGGGCTTCGGCTAAGAATATGGTTCTGGCGGTGATGGCTCGCAGGGCTCTTTGGCTTAGGGGCTGGGTGGCAGATGCAGCCTCTAAAGCAAAGTTGTGTTCTCTACCTTTCAAAGGTTCTATGTTGTTTGGAGAGGACTTGGATAAACTGATGAGTGGTCTTGGGGATACCAAGGTCTCACGGTTGCCGGAGTTACGGCCTAAGTCGGCTAGTTGAGGGAGTTCGGCTAGAGGTCGGTTTAAGGACGCGAGGCGGTACAGGCCGGGCAGACTTGTATCTCCTAAAATCCAGTTTTTCCAGCGGACGCAGTCCTTTTGAGGGGGTCGTTGAGGGGGTCGGGACTCCTCCGGAGGTGCCGGAAATGCTAATAAGTCCTCCTTATGAAGGTGTGCGGGTCCAGCCTCTGGTGAAGGTTGGGGCGCGACTTCGTCTGTTTTATCAGGAGTGGACCCAAATTACTTCAGATCAGTGAGTGCTGGAGGTCGTTCGCGACTGTTATGCGCTCGAGTTCGAGCACCTGCTGCCGGATCTGTTTCTTCCCTCTCCTTGTCACTCTCGAGTCAAGTTAAAGGCTATTCAAGAGATTCTGGGTCGTTTAATCCAGTTGGGAGCTGTGGTACCCGTTCCTCGGCATGAGTGGGGAATGGGTTGTTATTCCATTTACTTTGTGGTGCCGAAGATGGAGGACCAGTTTCGACCCATTTTAGATCTCAAGAGGGTCAATGGAGCACTCAAGGTGCTATCATTTCGCATGGAGACTCTGCGCTCGGTCTTAGTGGCTGTTTGTCAGAGAGAATTTCTCACGTCACTGGATCTCACGGAAACGTATCTGCACGTGCCGATTCGAGAGGCCCATCAGCATTTCCTTCGTTTTGCTGTTTTAGGGAGGCACTTTCACTTCTGTGCTCTGCCTTTTGGTCTGGCAACGGCTCCACGCACCTTCTCCAAGATAATGGTGGTGGTGGTAGCAGTGGCTTTGGGGAGGCAGGGAATTCTGGTACATCCGTATCTGGACCACTGGTTGATCCGGGCGAAGTCTCGGGCTCACAGTGTTGCGGCAACGGCTCAGGTGGTCGCATTTCTGGAATCGTTCGGAGGGGTAGTGAATGTAGTCAAAAGTCAGTTGATCCCATCGCAGAGTCTGGAGTACTTGGGAGTGCGGTTCGACACGGCAGTGGGTCGTGTTTTTCTGCCGGATTCTTGGATCGCCTCTCTTCAGCAGCAGGTCCAGCGGTTATTGTCCTTTGAGTCCGACGGTTCGAATGTACCTTCGAGTTCTGGGCCTCATGGCAGCGACAATAGAGGTAGTACCATGGGCAGGGCGCATATGCGTCAGCTTCAGTCAGCTCTGTTGTCCCGGTGGTCTCCCCAGGTACACAGTTTGGAGTTGTGG
This sequence comes from Microcaecilia unicolor, assembly GCF_901765095.1. NCBI lineage: Eukaryota > Metazoa > Chordata > Amphibia > Gymnophiona > Siphonopidae > Microcaecilia > Microcaecilia unicolor. The sequence goes on along the minus strand of NW_021963577.1, from coordinate 59,043 downwards.
TTGCCATTGAGGGGGGCTCCTCGGCGCAGTCTCCAGTAGTGGCTGTGCTCGGCCCATCTGAAAAAGGGCATGCCGTTGGAACCTCCTCAGTGGGTGATTCTGGTAACGGATGCCAGTCTGCTGGGCTGGGGAGCTCAGTGTCTCGGTCGGTCCATGCAGGGGCGGTGGTCAACTGAGGAAGCTCAGTGGTCTTATCAACTGGTTGGAGACGAGGGCGATTTGGCTAGCTCTGTTGGCGTTTCGCTCGTGTGGTCGGAAAGGCGGTAAGAGTCATGTCTGACAACACGACAGCGGTAGCGTATGTCAACCGGCAGGGCGGTACAAAGAGTCCGCGGTTGGCAATCGAGATGGCTCTGCTCATGAGTTGGGCGGAAATGCATCTAGTGTAGATTTCGGCGGCGCACGTGGCCGGGGTGGACAACGTGAACGCGGATTTTCTAATCAGACACATGTTGGATCCTGGAGAATGGTCTCTGGACCGGTTGGTGTTAGACCAGATAGTTCTAAAGTGGGGCATGCCAGTAGTGGATCTCATGGCGTTGGCACAGAATGCTCAGGTTCCTCGGTATTTCAGTCGGCATCGGGATCCGCGAGCGGAAGGGATCGATGCGTTGGTCCTTCCGTGGCCTCAGCAGGTGTTGCTGTACGTGTTTCCCCCGTGGCCCTTGATAGGTCGAGTCCTACAGAGGGTAGAATGTCATGCGGGTCCAGTGTTGTTGGTGGCTCCGAATTGGCTGCGTCGGCCGTGGTTCGGGGATCTGATGCGCCTGTTAGAAGGTGAGCCTCTGCAGCTGGGGGGGGGGGGCTCGGTGCTGTTTTGTCAGGGTCCAGTTGTCATGCCGGATCCGGATCGGTTCTCTCTTACTGTGTGGCCCTTGAGAGGGAACGGTTTGAGAAGGAAAGGGTTTCTCCTCAGGTGATTCAGACGATGCTGCAGTCTCGCAAACGTTCGATGTCTTTGGCCTATGTACGTGTGTGGCGCATATTTGAAGATTGGTGTGGGGACCGGGAGTGTGTCTCTTCGACAGCTTCTGTGTCATGCATTTTTAGATTTCTTGCAGGATGGTTTTGAGAAGGGCCTTTCATTGTCATCTTTGAAGGTGCAGCTGGCTGCTTTGGCGTGTTTTCGGGGTAAGGTGCAGGGCAGGTTGGTTGCGTCTTCCCCGGATGTGGTCCGTTTTTTGAGGGGGATGAAGTTGCTTTGTTGTCCTCAGCGGCCGGTAGTTCCTCAGTGGGATCTTAATATCGTTCTTGACTCTTTGGCAAGTTCTCCTTTTGAGCCCTTGGAGTCTTGTTCGATAAAAGACCTTACTATGAAGGTGGTCTTTTTGGTAGCTATATTGTCAGCTCGCAGGATTTCGGAACTTCAGGCTCTTTCATTTAGGCCTCCGTTTCTGTGGTTTTCTAAGGAAAAGGTTTCGCTGCGTCCAGTCCCTTCGTTTTTGCCTAAGGTGGTATCCTCCTTTCATGTCAATCAGGTGATTTTGTTGCCGGTCTTGGGGGACCAGACGGGGGATGCTTCTTAGCGTCGTTTGGCGAAATTGGATGTGCGCAGAGTGTTGAAGGTTTACTTGCGCAGGTCGGAGGAATTCAGGTTATTTGTCCTTCATGGGGGGGCCCAAGAAGGGAGCAGCTGCTTCTAAGGCATCTATAGCTCGGTGGTTGAAGGATGCCATCTCTTTGGCTTACATATTGCATGGCCGTACGGTGCCGATAGGGCTCAAGGCACTTTCCACTAGGGGGATGGCGGCTTCTTGGGCAGAGAGTAGTTTTGTTCCACCGGTGGACATTTGTAGAGCGGCGGTGTGGTCCTCCCTGCATTCTTTTGTCAAACATTACAGAGTGGATGTACAAGCAGGGGAGGATGCCAGTTTTGGAGCTGCAGTCCTGTACTCTGGGCTTCACAGGTCCCACCCTTAGATGTGTTTACTGCTTTGGTACATCCCAAGTGTCTTGAACGGTCTGGAGGATTGTTGAGGAAGGTGAAATTAGGCCCTACCTGCTAATTTTCTTTCCTCTAGGTCCTCCAGACCGGTCAAGAGCCCACCCACTGTATCAGACAGTTCAGTATGATATTTTCTTTAGACTTCAGTTGCTGATATTTCTAGTAGCTCCTGTGATTTGGGTCCTGGAGTTTACTAAGGGCAGTTTGTGGTACTGTTTGTGCCCATCTGCAGTTGAATTCCCCCGTCTTAAGGGGAGGAGATCTGAGTGTGGATTCAGTGGTTTTGTTTAGGTGGAGGTGTTTTTTTCCTCTGCTTTGTTACTGTTTTACTGGTTAGTAGAAGGTCTGCACAGGCTACTTGTATAAGAAGTTTTAGTGTTCTCAGTCTCCCTCTGCTGGTAGGAGTGCATAACCCCAAGCGTCTTGAACAGTCTGGAGGATCTAGAGGAAAGAAAATTAGCAGGTAACGCCTAATTTCACCTTTTGTCTTATGCAAGCCGAATGAAGCCTGTGGAAGTTGTAAAGGCAGATAGTAACAAACGTCTGTTTGTGTGTCCAAACAAAAGTGAAAGTGAAAACACACAGGTGCTCATCTGTTCTTCTGCACCTGAGTATCAGTCTCGCTTTTTGAAAGGCATACTGAAGAAAGGCACCACTGTGTACTGATACTTTCAGTTTTGGTTCAGAAGCCTTGCTTACCATGAAACCTTGTGCATGTGTCCAGCATATCCCCCCCCCCCCCCCCCCAAACCTCATTTTTGCCATACACAAAATTTGTGTATATGTAACTTGCTGCATTTTGTGCTGTTACACCATGCGCTGAGCAGCAGTGTCCTGCTCTAGTGCAAGCCTTGCTTCTTTCTCTATGTGCTCAGAGAGTTCTATCTGTTGGAAACGGGGAAGAAATAACAGATAGTGTTGAAAGGAACTGAGATCCCTCCTGTGAACACAACAAAACTTTATAGAGCATTGTAAAGTTCAATCTGTAACTTACAAGTAACCAGTGGAGTTCCTTAAGCACTGGGCAAATGAGGTTATTGTTTTTTTTCTTTTTAAAAATGTTTCAGTATTAAATATCATCAGTTGGCCCAGTGTTCTGAAATATCAAAAGCCCACAGCTCATGCTTGCTTGCTTTCTTCATTGTGCATAGAACAGGCAGTATCATTCTACATAAATGGGTTATACACGTGTACACTCATGTTCTTCACTGTATGTAAAACAGGGCGTATATATGCACATGCATGCATGTTCACTTTCTTTAGTCTACATCAAACAGGCTATAGGCACATGTGTGTGCTGTCTTTATTGTACATAAAAGCACCAACAGCCTCCAATTAACGGGACGAAAATCTTTTATTTGCACAGCATAGATCAATCACATGATGACCTGATGCAGGCACCTGCCTCAGGGGTTGTATGTTATCAAAAATTCCAACTGAAGGCGCAAGAATGAAGTCCTTATCCCGATAGTGTACTAGGTAATGAGCGTAGCTTAGTTAATGTTGATTCTGAATCATTCTTGAGCTTTTGATGGTAAAGCTGGGCAATTTTAATTGAAGAGCTTGTGATTAACATTTGACACCTGAAGCAGGCACTTTGGAAACAAAAGATCAATCACAGGCTGTGTTTTGGTACATAGATCATTGTTTCTTGGAGGCTGTTGGTGCTTTTTTTTTGTGCTTTGGGCCCTCTCGGTGTTGCTTCATTGTACATAAAACAGGCTCTAGATATGCACTTGTACACATATTTTGCTTTCTTTTTACATTTTTTAAACTCACCCACTTGTACAAACATAAGAAGAGGGGCGAGACAGACTTGGAAATCTTTCTTTTAAGACTGTACCTCCCTCCTTTCCCTCAGGTGTGTAAGAACATAAGAGTTGCCCTACTCAGTCAGATCAAGGATCTATGTAGCCCAGTATCCTCTTTCCAACAGTGGTCAGTTCAGGTCCTAAGTACCTGGAAAAAGTCCTAAAAAAACAGCAAGATTCCATGTTCCTTAACCTCAGGGCTAAGCAGTGGCTTTCCCCAGAGCCACCTTAGGAATGGTATTTGTTCATTCATCATCTATATTCTAGTAAATAACTTTGGTGCCAGCTTTTATAACTTTTTTTTTTTTTTGGATGTAGCTGTTACATTTAAGTACTCTGTCTTGGTGTAAGAATAAAGTACTAGTTACTCCTTTTCCTGCCCAGGGTCTGCTTCAATAAAGGTGTTCAGAACAGGGGGGAAAAGTGGAGGGACAGCAGATTTAAAACCAGGGTTTGACGCCTACTACCATTCCTTGTGTTCTTGGGGCAGTTACTTAACCCTCCCTTGCCAAAGGGGCAGGAAAACACCTATGTGTAACTCACCTTGATCTACAGGGCACGGGCTTCAAATGGAGGGTTTTCTTATCATTGTCCCTGAGCTTGTAAAGCTCCATAGAATGCAAAGAAACAACCGTTTTTGGATCAAGGTCTCAATTCCAAGACTGTCTTTAAAAATAAATCTCCTTCCAGCTCTGGACTTGACCATAAGCTACACTTCAAAAGCTGCCTCAGCCATGCAGACCAGACTGAGTGGATGTGGGAAATGTGGATTGTTCTGGTGGTGTGGCCCTGGCAGCTGGTGCTGAGCAGCTGTGGAAGGATGTTAGGGATTACATTTATAGGAGAAACCCACATTTTGAAAAAAAAAAGAAAAAAAGCAGCATGCTAGAAGCAGCTGTGCTGGTTCTGAAAGCCACCATCCTCTAATTTTAATTTCACAGCACCCAACAGCAAGTCACCAAACTCTGCTTAGAGGCTGTTTCATCTTCAACAGGTGGGTAAGTTGTACTAACTGTGCTCCTGTCCCGGGCCTAATTCCCTGCTCTGCTGGCTGCAGCCGCATACCCTAGTGACTCCTAAAGGCCACTCCCAGGTCACAGCATCAAGACTACCTGGTTGAGCTTTGAGCTTGGCTCCCAAGCCCCAGTGGCCATTGTGTGAGGCTTTGGTTTGGTTCTGTGGGGTCCTCAACCCCTCTTGCTCATTTACCTTGTTTGGGTGTACTCCCGCTGCAGCTCCCAGGCTTTCCAAAATCCATATAACAAAAATAAAATTCAATTGGCCTAACTAGCTTTATGCCCTTTATCAGGTGAAGAACTAAGTAGGGAATTTTCCTTTTAGACGCACCCAGAGAGAGCAGGGAGCGGCAGAAATGCCGAAAAGCCCTGGGCCGTGGCAGACTAGAGCAGTCGGACAGGCCTGTGCACATCTGCCAGGTGGTAAGGCATGCTGGTGGCCTTCAGAGCCCAGCAGCTTAGCAGGAATAAGTGATTATTTTTTAGTAAATGTGGCCTTATTCAGTCCATCTGTCTGTCTTGTCTCTTAGCACTTTAAAGCCTATCTACTGAAGCACATTGGCAGTTAAAATCCTCTGGTCATGTGATAAACTTTTTAATTCCTGCCCACCCCAGGTCCCTCTGCAAAGGGGGGGGGGGGGGGGGTGTTGCATTTGGTTTTGGCTCTAGAGCTTGACCCAGATGGTTAAGCAGGCCCCAAACAGGTCGTCTTGTAGATGGACAACCTGGTTATGGCCGTCATGAAGGTGATTGCTATACCTGTCCAAAGGGTGGGGGGCACAGCCCTTAGGGCGTTTTTATTTTATTGGGGGGGAGGGGGTTGGTACCTGTCGTGCAGTGCAGGTCATTTCCATGCTTTTTTTTTGGGGGGGGGGTGGTATAGGGAGGTTGTACCAGTGGTGCACTCCCCCCCCCCCCCCCCCCCCCCCCCCCCCCCCCCCCCCCCCCCCCCCCCCCCCCCCCCCCCCCCCCCCCCCCCCCACTTTCTTTTATAAACCTGCAAGAGGCATTGCATAACAGTCTTAATGAGAGATGTCCTGTACTTGGTCATCTACTATGTTACTATGTGTGTATGTTTCTTTATATTATGTGTTCTAGGTTTAGTGCTTACCCTCATTTGGAAACGGGTTCATTTGTTCAGTAATTCAAGTATTTAAAACTCTGTGTCATAGCCCCTGTCCCTCAGGGGTTACATAAGAGTAGCCATACTGGGTCAGACCAATGGTCCATCTAGCCCAGTATCCTGTTTTCCAAACAGTGGCCAAGCCAGGTCACAAGTACCTGTGACCTGGCAGAAACCCAAATCGTGGCAACACGTCATAATACCAGACTGCGTTGAGAACCCCCTGCACTACCGTAAGCAGGTAGGACCTCTAGTGGATTGGCCACTGTTGGAAACAGGATGCTGGGCTTGATGGACCTTTGGTCTGTCCCCAGTATGGCAATACTTATGCACTGTTCTGCCATATCTGCTGACGGCTATCTCTCACTTTTTCCCAACTTTATGTCCTTAACACACAGTACAATTTCCATAACCAAGTGAGGCCTCACCAACATCGTAAACAGAGGGCAAGATGATGCCCCTTTCGATGCAGCCAATCATCCTGGATTGGCCACTCATCTTACCCCATTGTTTTATTGCTCTGTGATCTTTAGCTACCAGCAAGCAGAGGTCTCTCTCCTGGTCAAACATAAATCCTCTATACTTAGTATCTGTCTCCCATTCACTTCGTTATTTCAGCATGTAAACAAACAAACAAAAAGCAGCCCTTTTCAACCAATCTCAGATTTATCATTCAGACCCACACTTTTGGCCTATCCTCTGGGCTCTGGCGGAGCAAATGCCATGCTTTCACTACCCCACCCAGCCTGCTTGCTGTGGTGGACTTTACTGGAACTGGCACTGTTGAGACATTGCTCTAGTCCACTTTGAAAGCCACACTGGCCTTTTGGATTTGGCAAAGGCTGCTTGACCTACATACATTAAAAGTGAACATTTTTGGTGTCAAGACTGTCATTATTGCAACTTGCTCTCCCTGTCACTCACTTTGAACCTAAATAGGTATTAGATAGGATAAATGTACCCAGATTAGATGCAAAGTGATGATTAAAGATCCCATTTTTTCAGAGAAGTGGAGGTGTTAAAAGAAAGGTACAGAGGGTAACCTGTAATCTAGATGTGTCAATACATTTTTCCTTTATGTTCACAGAAAGCAGACCGAACGTTCATCAAGCCCAGCATCCTGTTTCCAACAGTGGCAAATCCAGGTCACAAGTAGCTGGCAAGATCACAAAACAGTACAATACACTTTATGTTGCTTAGCCCAGAAATAAGCAGTGGATTTTCCCAAGTCCATTTTAATAATGGTTCATGGACTTTTCTTTTAGGAAGCTATCTAAACCTTTTTTTTAACCCCCCCCCCCCCCTCCCCCTGCTAACTGCTTTTACCACATTCTCTGGCAACGAATTCCAGAGTTTAATTACACGTTGAGTGAAGAAACTTTCTCCGATTCGTTTTAAATTTACTCCTTTGTAGCTTCAGCGCATGCCCCTTAGGCCTAGTATTTTGGAAAGCGTAAACAGACGCTTCACGTCTACCCGTTCTACTCCACTCAGTATTTTATATCTCTGTCATATTGCCCCTCAGCTGTCTTATCTCCAAGGTGAAGAGCCCAAGCCATTTCAGCCTTTCCTCATAGGGAAGTCATCCCATCCCCTTTATCATTTTCATTACCCTTCTCTGTACGTTTTCTAGTTCCATCTTTATTGAGATGTGGTGACCAGAATTGCACACAGTATTCAAGGTGTGGTCACACTGTGGAGCAATACAAAGGCATTATAACATCATTTTTATTTTCCACTCCTTTCCTAATAATACCTAACATTCTATTTGCTTTCTTTGCTGGCACTGCACAGTAAGCAGTATATTTCAAAGTATCATCAATGATGACTCCTAGATCCTTTTCCTGGTTGGTGACTCCTAACACAAAACCTTGCATCACATAGCTATAGATTGGGTTCCTCTTTCCCACAGGCATCACTTTGCACTTGCACACATTAAACATCATCTGCCATTTGGATGCCCAGTCTCATAAGGTCGTTTTGCAATTTTTCACAATCCCTTTGCGCTTTAACAGCTTTGAAAAACATTGTTTTGTCATCAAATTTAATTACCTCACTAGTTACTCCCATCTCTAGATTACTTATAAATATGTTACAAAGCAGCAGTCCCAGCACAGACCCCTGGGGAACCCCAATATCTACCCTTCTCCATTGAGAATACTGACCATTTAACCCTACTCAGTGTTCTATTGTGGATTAAAAAAAGGCCTGATTCTTGACCATTCCTGTGCTTTTCTCAAGCAAGGCACATTTCTTGGTTTCTTATTATAATTCCACTGCAATTCGTAGCTTTTCTCAATTAAGAAAAGCAACAGAATAAGTGATGTTTGGAAGTAGGGTGCAAAGAGCTTGTTCTCTCTCTCTCTCTCACACATAAGCCACCGCTACTCCTGTTCCTGCACCTCACCAACGAAAAGATCCAGCCTCTTGTCTGCTCATCACCGCTTCTCCAGTTCTTCAGAAACCCTACCTCCAGCTCCGAGCTGACATAGGGTTTCCTGTGGTAAAGCATGCCCTAGTTAGCTACACTTTTTTGAGCATTTGGGGGGGGGGGGGGGGGGGGAGGGGAGGGCGGTCAGGCGGGCATAGGTACTGGCCTCATATTAATGTAATTTAAATGCTATTAGTGTGCTCGTTATTCCCCACAGTGGAGACACCAGCAAATGTGGGCATTAGTCTGGCACTAATGAGCTTTAGCTCCTGCGTTTGCTTCTGAGCATGGAGCCCAAATGGAGGGGGGTAACCTACAACCCTGCCATACGAGGCAGACTGGATGGGCCATGTCTGTCTTTCTCATCAATTATTGTGTTACTATATTAGCAGGACCAATACAAAAGTATATATATATATATAATTGGACATCACACTTTTGGTTCTTAAACTTTTGTTTTGTTTTTATACACATAATTGGGGTAAATCTATAAAGCTTTTGCCACAAGTAAAGCTACAGTAGTAGTAATAGATCTCTGATTTTGTCAGTTTTCCAGTTCTGGATCCTAAATAGCTAAAGAGGTAAACTTTCTGGGGTTGTCTTTGTTCTGCTGGAGATTTGCTCTGGGTGTGTTGGCACACTGTTATTAACTATTTTAAGGGAATTGGGAACAGATAATGTATTTTTTGGTGAAGTAGGTACAATGATGTCACTACTAACATAAAAACACTTAAGATTTGGATTTTTAGCTATTTGCCAGCCATAATTTCCTTCCTTATCCAAATCTTAAGCATTTTTTATTTTAGTAGTGATTAGTCTACCTGCTTCACCTAAAGAATATATATTTTTAAATACCATAATAAACAATGCCCATCCAAGAATACTACAGCCAGTGAACCAGCTGGAAGATCCATCACAGTTTTATTTTAGTTATAAAACTAATATTTGCTATCCTTGACAAAGACCAATTAAGAGAGTGTATCTAATGAAACAAGAACCAAAAATCCACAAACATAAATAATAAAACCTTATATCTGCAAAGGTGGAAGAAAACGTTTCAGACCCTTCCTAAATTGTAGATGGGAAGTTTCTCCTTTTTAAATAGCAGGTAACTTTTTCCCCCGTCCACTGCTTTCACTCTAAACACCTTTATTCTCCATAATTCTTTCGCCATGAGTTCCTCTATCTGGAAGAGCCAAGAAACTGAACTAGTGCCCTGCCTTTACTGGGCTGCCTCTGCATTTCTAAGTTAATGGTTTTGACCTTTAAAGTTTTAGCTAACTCCCTGAATTTTATGTACCACAATTTCCCCATCTAATCCTCACAGAACAGTCATTTTGTTTCCACCCTACACATGGGTTGTCCACCTTATTGGCAGGTTTCTTTCTGGTGAGGCAAATGAAATTATACACATTCAGGTCATACAGTTACCAGATTTGCTCTGATGCAAAAAGACAGGGATACACACCTTGGTGTTGGAATCATTTCAGAGAGGTAACACACCCAGTTAGCATTAGAGAATGCAGATATTACCATTTTGTAACTCAATAGATCAGTCAACAGAGGAAACTTCAAACCAGAATCTACTAAAAACTTGCATACAGATTCATCGCCTAAAACTTAATAAGGAAAAACCTAAGTTAATTTTATTAGGAAAAGTGATAGTGTTGGAGTGAAAATGTTGTAAAAGTGAGCAATCAGAATTTTACATTTGAGACTAATATTAAAATCTTGGGGCTAACTTTTTTTGACAGTTCTTTGACATTAGAAACTCAAGTTAATATGCTTATTAAAATGATTTTGTGCTGAGGAAAAGAAGAAGGACTTAGTTGTTAGATCTGTCAGTTTTCCATGTAGTGGTGCAGAGCCTGCTTTTATCATTACTGGATTATAGTAATAATAGCATTTCTACAGAGAGATCAAAAAGAGAGGATTCAAGAAGATTCCCAAATTGTAGAAAACACAACAGAACATCTAATACAATAAAGTTATTCCTTTAATGATAGGTTTGCACTGGTTGCCAGTTGAAGCTCAAATTTCTTTTAAGATACGTACTGTAGTTTTTAAAATATTTTATGGTCGGTCTCCTATGTATTTACATAAGTACATAAGTACATAAGTAGTGCCATACTGGGAAAGACCAAAGGTCCATCTAGCCCAGCATCCTGTCACCGACAGTGGCCAATCCAGGTCAAGGGCACCTGGCACGCTCCCCAAACGTAAAAACATTCCAGACAAGTTATACCTAAAAATGAGGAATTTTTCCAGTCCATTTAATAGCGGTCTATGGACTTGTCCTTTAGGAATCTATCTAACCCCTTTTTAAACTCCGTCAAGCTAACCGCCCGTACCACGTTCTCCGGCAATGAATTCCAGAGTCTAATTACACGTTGGGTGAAGAAAAATTTTCTCCGATTCGTTTTAAATTTACCACACTGTAGCTTCAACTCATGCCCTCTAGTCCTAGTATTTTTGGATAGCGTGAACAGTCGCTTCACATCCACCCGATCCATTCCACTCATTATTTTATACACTTCTATCATATCTCCCCTCAGCCGTCTCTTCTCCAAGCTGAAAAGCCCTAGCCTTCTCAGCCTCTCTTCATAGGAAAGTCGTCCCATCCCCACTATCATTTTCGTCGCCCTTCGCTGTACCTTTTCCAATTCTACTATATCTTATTTGAGATACGGAGACCAGTACTGAACACAATACTCCAGGTGCGGTCGCACCATGGAGCGATACAACGGCATTATAACATCCGCACACCTGGACTCCATACCCTTCTTAATAACACCCAACATTCTATTCGCTTTCCTAGCCGCAGCAGCACACTGAGCAGAAGGTTTCAGCGTATCATCGACGACGACACCCAGATCCCTTTCTTGATCCGTAACTCCTAACGCGGAACCTTGCAAGACGTAGCTATAATTCGGGTTCCTCTTACCCACATGCATCACTTTGCACTTGTCAACATTGAACTTCATCTGCCACTTGCACGCCCATTCTCCCAGTCTCGCAAGGTCCTCCTGTAATCGTTCACATTCCTCCTGCGACTTGACGACCCTGAATAATTTTGTGTCATCGGCGAATTTAATTACCTCACTAGTTATTCCCATCTCTAGGTCATTTATAAATACATTAAAAAGCAACGGGCCCAGCACAGACCCCTGCGGGACCCCACTAACTACCCTCCTCCACTGAGAATACTGGCCACGCAATCCTACTCTCTGCTTCCTATCTTTCAACCAGTTCTTAATCCATAATAATACCCTACCTCCGATTCCATGACTCTGCAATTTCTTCAGGAGTCTTTCGTGCGGCACTTTGTCAAACGCCTTCTGAAAATCCAGATATACAATATCAACCGGCTCCCCATTGTCCACATGTTTGCTTACCCCCTCAAAAAAATGCATTAGATTGGTGAGGCAAGACTTCCCTTCACTAAATCCGTGCTGACTTTGTCTCATCAGTCCATGTTTTTGTATATGCTCTGCAATTTTATTCTTAATAATAGCCTCCACCATCTTGCCCGGCACCGACGTCAGACTCACCGGTCTATAATTTCCCGGATCTCCTCTGGAACCTTTCTTAAAAATCGGAGTAACATTGGCTACCCTCCAGTCTTCCGGTATTACACTCAATTTTAGGGACAGATTGCATATTTCTAACAGTAGCTCCGCAAGTTCATTTTTTAGTTCTATTAATACTCTGGGATGAAGGAAAATGGATTGTCCAAGTTGGTTCAGATGCCTCTCAATAATAGATGCTTTAAAGATATTATGATATTACATTTCCCTGCTCTGAAGGGGTTAAACTATAAATCCATTTTCCTTCAATTTTTCTATATCAAGTTCTGGTCAGTTGGAATTCTCTTCCTAGACAAATTAATGAATTATTTCACATTTAGGAAGGCGTTGAAAACTAATTTGTTTAGGAAAGATCTTAATTTGTAATTAAAGTATTTGTATATTGTTGGTCATTCAGATTGGTTTTCCCAGTGACTATCTGGTTTCTTTTCAGTGTAACCACATAGAACTTACAAGGTGAGTATGGAATGCAAGAATATTTGTAAAGTAAACAGTTAAAAGCATAGGTTGATATGTTTTCAAGTATGATCAAAATAATCCTGACAGTCAAACAAACTCATAGAAGCATCAACTTGTGCGATTAACTGCATAATACTGGTGAAGCCAGCTGGTTACAACCCTGTGTGGAAGGGCCTGGGGTAGGGGCATAGCCAGCCCTCCAATTTTGGGGGTGTGAAAGAGTGGAAACACATGCCTCTTCCCCCTCCCCCCATGCACTAACCATACCTTTGCTGGCAGGGATGCCGAGGCTCTACCAGCCGAATAAATACAGATTCTCCGCTCCGTCCTCAGCTGCTTCCTTCCTGCAGCTGTAAGTGGTTATCATGACTTCTCGCCATCGCCAGCTGAAGGAACATTGCCAACATCAGCAGGAAGGAAGCAGCCAAGGAGGGGAGCAGAGGACTATTTGCCAGGCGGGACTTTGGTATCCCTGCAACAAAGGAAAAGGGGTGCTGCAGTTCTGGAGGGGGCCCCCAAGCCCCCCACCCCCTCCCCTTGTGTGTACACCACTGGCCTGGGAGCCTGAAATGGAGAGGATACAAGGCTGGAAGTTCACCTAGGGTGGCTAATGCCCTTGCATCAGCTCGGGGGGGGGGGGGGGGGGGGGATGTGGAAGAGCCTGGGCTCCCTTTAAAGGAATTTTTGATTTCTCACAGCAGTCCAGCTTACCCTTCCAGCACTGCCTTCAGGAGTCAATACTTCAAAACTAGATTTAGCTACTTTGTGCTATTGTTGTACATTTTCTGTAAAACTCTAATTTGTGCTTCTGCTTTCTCGGATAATTTCAGACCCTAAATTAAAGAGAACTCTAACACAATCAACCACATCAATTGTCCTGATGCTTAAAATACTTTAAAAAAAGAAGCAATCCTCCCTTCAAACCAGAGGGGAAAAAAAACACAGATAAGTGCAGATCATTACTGCTCCAACCAGATGTATAGCTAGAACACTTTTCCACATCTAAATGGGAGCCCCCCCACCCCTTCCAAATCTCATAATATGCAGAACTGCTTCTCTTATCACAAGATCTTAATCAGTCAGAAAAATCATCCAAAAAGAAAGCAATGATAGTTCTTATTGCCCCCCCCCCCCCCTTTTGGGGCCAGTTGTCATTCTGCTACTGCGCAGTTCATAAACAGCTCTGATTTGTTTCATCATTAACTGTCTCCATCTATTGCTGAGGGATGATCCATTAAAGGTCGCTGCATGCCGCTAGTTTTAAGTTTGTACCACTTGCTTTATAGCTGCCTATTCTGGGTCTTTGCTGTAGAAAGATTTATCAAATTGCACTGAGTATCAGTTCTGAGGTGATGTACCCCCCCCCCCCCCCCCAATCTCTGTAACAACCAGTGCTTCGCTGAGATTCAGGATTTCCATTTAAGTACTGAGGCTAGAAATTAGCATATGCTTAAAGGATTATAATTGTTGGTGTTGGGTAGAAGTAATTTGCCACATCCCTTCTTAATGTCGCATGTAATGTTTTAAAACAGGTCAGCTGTTTATGAGCAACATTACCTTAACCAGCTCGACAAGATTAGAGCTGTACTTTTCAATGTATCATCATACTAGTGCCTGCTCTGTTACACCCTACTTTTGGCATTAAGCTGAGCAAAACCTTATTTCTTAAATACTCTGGTTTTTCACAGTTATTTCAAGTTCAAATTGACTGATGGACTCAGGTAGGAATTAAGTAAAGACATTCAGATTGCACCTCAGACAATGCAGGTTTGAATAGTGTCACACAAATTTATACTAAATAGGGTAGAAAGTGAACTATGTTAGATATGGCACCTTGTTGGGCAGACTGGATGGACTGTACAGGTCTTTATCTGCCATCATCTACTATGTTACTCTTTGGGGTTCTACTTGGAATGTTGCTACTAATTGGGATTCCGGAATCTTCAGAACTTTTAGTACAGGAACAGGGCTGGGCAGACTTCTACGGTCTGTGCCCCGAGAATGACATGGACAAATCAAACTTTCGTATATATATATAAAGTATCACATACCATGTAAAATGAGTTTATCTTGTTGGGCAGACTGGATGGACCGTTCAGGTCTTTATCTGCCATCATCTACTATGTATGTTAACTATGTAGCATTATCTAATTCTGCCTATCAAACAGCTTTTCACCTGCAAAGCTGCTTCATATACTGCTGGTCCGGGAACCACTCACCCATGTTGACAAAGCTCATCACTGTGTCAGCCTCACTGATAACTGCTCCAAGGGGAGGGCTCTGTGTGCTCAGGCTGGTCTGCACAGGGCGGGATACACCTTGCACCCCATCTTCCTCTTCCTCACTTGCTACAGCATGGTAAAGGTCCAGCATGAATAGAGGAGCTGCTGAAGGCAGTTTCTCTCCACTAGCAGGCCGTGGTCTCCCAGATAGTCCAAGGATGGACAGAATTTCTTTTTGAATTTCACGCTTCTCTCGGCCGCTCAGTTTCCGCTGGATGAAGCTAGAATGTAGGTGGTTTTTTAAAAAGCTTCCAGTGGCCAAATCCCAGAAGACACCATGAATAACTATCAAAGCCAGCAGAGGCCACTTCCAATCCATCATCTTCACCTGCACAAAAATTCTCATTCACCAATTATCAACCTTTCCCAAAATGCCAGAAAGTTGGGCGTATCTTAGGAAGGAAATCTCTTGATTTAAAAAGAAAAAAAAAAAGTCCTTCACAAGCAACCCATTCAGCAACAGACTTTGAAATCCACACTGCTGAATTATAGTGTTTTTAAAAAAAATAAACTGGTATTAAGATTTCTGGCAGTTCCTTTTCCTTTGGAAGAAAAAAAAATTGTAACTTGTTTATTAAAAAAAAACAACAAAAAACCTCTAGTAATTGAGAGAGGAAGCTTTCCTGCTAAAGGCTTTGAAAGGCACCAGTGAGCCAAGTGTCTGAAAATTCTCCCTGTATTACAACATACTTTCAAAAACACAAGTACCAAAAATCTTCTTTATTTGGTAACCCAAAATAAAATATTAAAAATAAATTAAAAATACCCCCCTTAAAAAAACCAGAATCTGCTTTTTGCAGTGCAAATGTTTATAAGAAGTTTACTTCATAAATGATTTTTGTCAAAATTATTTGCTTCCAGTTCCAAAACCTTGCTTCCCACTTGCAACATCATGTTAGGATTTTTGGGGGGGCTCATGCACGAAGAAAGAAAAGTAAGTTAAGTTGTTTTAAAAAGGAAAAAGCTGCTTAAAGGTCTTACGGCTTCCTGGCTGGAAAGCAGGCAGATATCTTCCTCCCTCTACTCAGTCCTGCTGTGATTAACCGATTAAATCTTGCATACCATCCAAAAGAAGTGTCATTCAAAGCTGTGTGATTGATCCTTGGTAAATGTTAGAGTGGCTGTAAGTCCTGGAGGTGGCTTGAGTTGATTGCCGAGTCTTGTGTTCACTTTTAAAGCTGTTGCCCTGTAATATTGAAAAAAACAGCACTGCCTGTGTTCCTGTTCCCTTGGGTTTTTTCCACCTCCTCCCTTCTTCCTTCCCTCCCTCTCTCTCTCCAGTTTGACAAAAAAGATTATAGGTGTTAACTTAAAGTTTTAACCACTGTGCTGAGAATGTCTAGGGCTTTCCTTAAAGAGAGATTACAAAATATTTAAGACTCAGCAGCTCCAAAATATTCTTTAACATAAGGGAGATTAAGTGGATTGGCAAATGACATGTTACACGGAGTACACAAGCGCTACAATAGGAAGGAGGTAGGAATAGGGCAATACCCTACATTTACCAGCAAGCCAGAGATCAGGGTATTTCTACACCCATTCATTTCACTCAAGAGCATGCATACATCTGGAGCAAACTATGCAGTAGATCCTAATTTCTTGCCCATTCTCTTTGGATAGCAGTGCTGCTTACATTTTTATGACTATTGTCTCTCTGTACTGTATTTGAGCCTCAGTGGCTCCCTGTGTGTGTGTGTGTTTTATTTATTTATTTGGAATTTGCTCCCACCTTTTTGAGTAGTAGCTCAAGGTGCGTTACGTTCAGGTACACTGCGTATTTTTTTCTTCAGGAACTACAAAAGGTAGTAGGTGGTGGATTCCGATCCCATCCTCTCCCATGAGGAACCACTATAGGGAACAGTCAGTCCTCTCCACTGCAGGCCAACAGCCCACCCAGGGCTCATTCCTCCAAGGCAGAAGCTTCACTCAATGACGGAAGAGGGATCCTAGATAAACTGATTGCAGGTTTAGGATCTCTTCAGTCCCATTCTCTCAGCAAGATAAAACAGGTTTATGAAAACCTTTCAGAATTAAGATTTGATATTATGAGAGTCCAATAATTTACTAGTGGAGGCCTCAAACTGTGGCTTTGTAACTGTGGTCCCCACGGATTTCCAGCCTAGCATACAGGTGATTTTTAAAGGAAAACCACTCAAACTTTCTTCTTTGAAAATCTATCAGCTGCTTTGCCTAATAAACAAATTGCAACATTCTGTAATATAGTAAGTGATGGTAGATAAAGACCTGAATGATCCATCCAGTCTACCCTACAGTCACACTCATTATCAATTCAAGATTTAAATCAACAACGTGATATTATTTACTTGATCATGGTTTTTCTTTGGTGTTTCTGGGACCTAGACCATAGAAGTCCACCCGGCTCTGTCCTTATGTTCCAACTACTGGAGTTGCCGTCAAAGCGCACTCCAGCCTATCCAAATCCGTCTTGTCATTTGCGGGACAAAGATGGTAAAAGTCTGCCTGGCACTGTCCTCATGTTCCAAACCACTGGAGTTTCCATCAAAGCTCTCACCAGCCCACCCTAAACTGGATCACCATATGCGGGACTCAGACCACCGAAGCCAGTCCAGCCCCAGACATAGCTGATGCAGCCAGAGTTGCCATCTAAGCAACACTTGACCTGCAAAGTTTTGTCTTTTATATCATTTTCTAATTAGAGATCCTCTGTTTTCATCCCACGCCTTTTAGATTTCCGCCACAGTTTTTTCCCCCACCACCTCCCTCAAGAGGTCATTCCAGGCATCCACCACCCTCTCCATGAAAAAGAATTTTCTGACACTACTCCTAAGTCTACCACCCCACAACCTCAATTCATGTCCTCTAGTTTTACCACTTTCCCTTTGTTTCTATATTAATAACCTTTCAATTATTTAAACATCTGTATCATAGTATTCAGGTCTTCCAGTCTCTTCTCATATGTCTTTTGGCGCAAGCCCCATATCATTCTTGTTGCCTTCCTCTGGACCACTTCAAGTCTTGTTACATTTTTAGCAAGACACAGCCTCCAAAACTGAACACAATATTCCAGGTGGAGCCTCACCAACCATTTATACAGGGGCATCAACACCTCTTTCCTTCTGCTGGTTACACCTCTCTCTATACAGCCTTAGCATCCTTCTGGCTATGGCCACTGCCTTGTCATACTGTTTCGTCGCCTTCAGATCCTCAGATACTATCATCCCAAGATCCCTCTTCCCTGTCTGTGCATAGCCTCTCACCGCCTAGCATATATGTCTCCCTTGGAGTTCTATTCCCTAGGTCACTTTTATGGACCGTACAGGTCTTTATCTGCTGTCATCTACTATGTTACTATGTTACTTTTCACTTCTTTGCATAGTGCATTTAATTTTAATTGCCAAACATTAAACCATTTTTCTAACTTCTGCAGATCCTTTTTCATGTTTTCCACTTCCTCTGGAGCATCTACTCTGTTACAAATCTTGGTATCGTCCACAAAAAAAAGCAGACTTTACCTTCTAAACCTTCGGCAATGTCACTCACAAATATATTGAACAGAATCAACCCCAGAACCGATCCTTGAGGCACTCGACTATTCACCTTTCCTTCCTCCAAGTCAGTTCCATTAACCATCACCCTTGGGTGTCTGTCAACCAGTTCAGTCTAATTTAAGCCTGTCAAGTTTATTCAAGAGTCATCCTATGAGGAACCATGTCAAAGGCATTGCTGAAATGTAAGTAGATTACATCTAGCGCACGTCTTGGATCCAATTCTCTGGTCACCCACTCAAAGAATTCAATCATATTTGGTTGGCATGATTTACCCTTTGGTAAAACCATGTCATCTCAGATCTTGGTTTTATTTGGTTTGCAGGAAATTCACTATCCTTTCCTTCAGCTTCACTTCCATTAACCAAAGTGAGGCTTACCAGCCTGTAGTTTCCAACTTCGTCTCTGTCACTGCTTTTGTGAAGATGGACCACATCGACTCTTCTGCAATACCAAGGAACCTCCCCCGTCTTTAAGGATTTATTAAACAAATCTTTAAGAGGACCCACCAGAACCTCTCTGAGCTCCCTCAATATCCTGGGATGGATCCCGTCCAGTCCCCTGGCTTTGTCCAGCTTTCATTTTTCAAGTTCTTCAAGAACACTGTCTTCCGTGAAAGGTGCTGTATCCAGTCCATTCTCATATGTACCTTTGCCAGTCAATCATGGTCCTTCTCCAGGATTTTCTTCTGTGAACACGGAAGTATTTGCTTAGCTCTTTTGCTTTTTCCTCATCATTCTCCACCTAGCAGTTTCATGGCATCTTTCAGTCTCACAATTCCATTCTCAGTCTTCCTCCTTTCACTAATATAACTGAAAAAATACTTGTCACGCCTCCTTACATTTCTAGTTATTTGTTCTTCTGTTTGCGTTTTTGTCAGATGTCTCTCTCTCTCGGCTTCTTTCAGTTTCATCCAGTATTCTTCTCTGTGTTCCTCTTCTTCAGTTCTTCTGTATTTTATGAACGCCAACTCCTCTTTACTTTCTCAGCTTCTTGCTTGGAGAACCATATCAGTTTCCTTTTTCTCTTGCTTTTATTTACTGTCCTCATATAAAGGTTAGTAGCCATATTTCTCCGAGGACAAGCAGGCTGCTTGTTCTCACTGATGGGTGACGTCCACGGCAGCCCCTCCAATCGGAAACTTCACTAGCAAAGTCCTTTGCTAGCCCTCGCGCGCCCCGCGCGGCCGTCTTCCCGCCCGAAACCGGCTCGAGCCGGCCAGTCTTCTTTTGTCCGCACTCGGTACGGTCGTGTTTTCGCCGTGTCGAGCCCCGGAAAGTCGACCTCGCGCGTCCAATTTGTTTTGAACGTGTTTTTTTCCTTCGGGAAAGCTTTGTCCTAGTCGGGAAGTGCTCCGGAAACCCCCCGCCGGGTTTCGTGTAAATCCTCCCCGTACTTCCAGCTTTTTTGCCCCGGTAAGTTTTCTTTCGTCGTCGGGGTAGGCCTCTTTTCGGCCTCGGTCGAGATTTTTTCTCCCTCTAAATTTGGTGCTTCAAATTTCGCCATTTCGGCTTTTGATTTCGCCGGCGTGATTTTTCCGCCCATGACATCGAAGCCTTCCAGCGGCTTCAAGAAGTGCACCCAGTGCGCCCGGGTTATCTCGCTCACTGATCGACACTCGTCGTGTCTTCAGTGTCTGGGGGCCGAGCACCGCCCTCAGAACTGCAGTCTGTGTTCCCTGCTTCAAAGGCGGACTCAGGTAGCGAGACTAGCCCAGTGGAACGTGTTGTTCTCGGGCTCTTCGTCGGCATCGGCACCGGGATCTTCGAGTGCATCGACGTCGTCAGCGTCCAGACCATCTTCCTCGGCCGCCCCTGCATCGAGTGCATCGAGGCATCGGGCCTCTGCATCGGCGCCGAGACATCGGATAGCTGCATCGACGTCGGTGGTACCAGGACCTCGTCTGCTGATGTCGTCGGACGGTGGTGCATCGGGTGGAGTGCAGGTGAGGGCTGTCCATTCCCCTGCTGGTGGCGGTGAGCCCTCGGGTGGGTCTCCGCCTACCCTGAGGGCTCCTGCGGTACAGCCCCCCCGAGATCGACCTTCTTCAGTCTCGGCCCCGAGGAAGCGACGGATGGATTCGACGTCCTCCTCGTCGGTGCCGGGGAGCTCCGGTGACATGCTTCGGAAGAAATCGAAGAAGCATCCCCGTGTCGGCACCGAGAGCTCTGGGTCGCCGAGGGATTCGGCACCCAGCAGGCATCGGCACCGAGAGGACCGCTCACCCTCTGTTCAGGAGGTGTCGATGCGCTCCGCTCTGGACAGCCCGGAACAGCCTCCACGCCCGGAACAGGTACTGACGTCGACGCCTGCATCGACCTCTCAGCCTTTCTCTGCAGCCGCTCTAGACGAGAGCCTCCGGGCCGTTCTCCCAGAGATTCTGGGAGAGCTGTTGCGCCCTACCCCTCCGGTACCGGCGGTGCTTGCGCCACCGGTACCGTCGAGCGTGGCGCCGGCTGGCCCATCGCCCAGGTTGAGGTCCCCGACGTCGGTACCGCGTGCGGTACCGACCGCGGCCACCTCCCAGGAAGGCTCCCCGACTACGTCGGCGGAGGGAGCTTCGCCGATGCGGGCGAGGGAGTCTACCTCTCGACGCCCCCATCGTGGACGGGGTTCCACGGAGTCGAGCAGGGCGAGGTTGCAGACACAGGTCCGTGAACTTGTGTCTGACACCGAGGGTGAGGCCTCGTGGGAGGAAGAGGAAGATCCCAGATATTTCTCTGACGAGGAGTCTGAGGGTCTTCCGTCTGATCCCACTCCCTCTCCTGAGAGACAGCTTTCTCCTCCCGAGAGTCTGTCTTTTGCCTCCTTTGTCCGGGAGATGTCTACGGCCATCCCCTTCCCGGTGGTTGTGGAGGACGAGCCCAGGGCGGAAATGTTTGAGCTCCTGGACTATCCTTCTCCACCTAAGGAAGTGTCCACTGTTCCCTTGCACCATGTCCTGAAGAAGACATTGCTTGCGAACTGGACCAAGCCATTAACTAATCCCCACATTCCCAAGAAGATCGAGTCCCAGTACCGGATCCATGGGGACCCAGAGCTGATGCGCACTCAGTTGCCTCATGACTCTGGAGTTGTGGATTTGGCCCTAAAGAAGG
This sequence comes from Microcaecilia unicolor, assembly GCF_901765095.1. Classification (NCBI taxonomy): domain Eukaryota; kingdom Metazoa; phylum Chordata; class Amphibia; order Gymnophiona; family Siphonopidae; genus Microcaecilia; species Microcaecilia unicolor. The sequence continues at coordinate 37,764 of NW_021963577.1, read as the reverse complement.
CTAAGAGTTCTAGGGAACATGCTTCGGCGCCCCCGGGCAAGGACGCTAGAACCTTAGACTCCTTTGGGAGGAAGGCCTACCATTCCTCTATGCTCGTGTCCAAGATCCAGTCTTACCAGCTCTACACGAGCATACACATGCGGAATAATGTGCGGCAGTTGGCGGGCTTGGTTGATGCTCTTCCCCCTGAGCAAGCCAAGCCTTTTCAGGAGGTGGTCAGGCAGCTGAAGGCGTGCAGAAAATTCCTGGCCAGAGGAGTTTATGACACTTTTGATGTTGCGTCCAGGGCCGCTGCTCAAGGTGTGGTGATGCGCAGGCTCTCATGGCTGCGTGCCGCCGACCTGGAGAATAGAATCCAGCAGCGGATTGCGGACTCGCCTTGCCGTGCGGATAACATTTTTGGCGAAAAAGTCGAGCAGGTGGTAGAGTCTCTCCACCAGCGGGACACCGCATTCGACAAGTTCGCCCGCCGGCAGCCTTCAGCTTCTACCTCTACAGGTAGACGATTTTTTCGGGGGAAGGAAGACTGTTCCCTATACTTCTGGCAAGCGTAGGTACAATCCTCCTTCCCGACAGCCTGCGGCCCAGGCTAAGCCCCAGCGCGCTCGCTCTCGTCAGCAGCGTGCGAATCAGCAAGGCCCCGCGGCTCCCCAGCAAAAGCAAGGGGCGAGCTTTTGACTGGCTCCAGCAGAGCATAGCCGACATCCAAGTGTCAGTGCCGGGCGACCTGCCTGTCGGAGGGAGGTTGAAAGCTTTTCACCAAAGGTGGCCTCTCATAACCTCCGATCAGTGGGTTCTCCAAATAGTCCGGCAAGGATACACCCTCAATTTGGCCTCACAACCTCCAAATTGTCCACCGGGAGCTCAGTCCTACAGCTTCCAGCACAAGCAGGTACTTGCAGAGGAACTCTCCGCCCTTCTCAGCGCCAATGCGGTCGAGCCCGTGCCATCCGGGCAAGAAGGGCTGGGGTTCTATTCCAGGTACTTCCTTGTGGAAAAGAAAACAGGGGGGATGCGTCCCATCCTAGACCTAAGGGCCCTGAACAAATATCTCGTAAAAGAAAAGTTCAGGATGCTTTCCCTGGGCACCCTTCTCCCCATGATTCAGCAAAACGATTGGCTATGCTCTCTGGACTTGAAGGATGCCTACACACACATCCCGATACTGCCAGCTCACAGACAGTATCTGCGATTTCAGCTGGGCACACGCCACTTCCAGTACTGTGTGCTACCCTTTGGGCTCGCCTCTGCGCCCAGGGTGTTCACAAAGTGCCTAGCTGTGGTAGCAGCGGCGCTTCGCAGGCTGGGGGTGCACGTGTTCCCATATCTCGACGATTGGCTGGTGAAGAACACATCCGAGGCAGGAGCCCTGCAGTCCATGCAGATGACTATTCGCCTCCTGGAGCTACTGGGGTTTGTGATAAATTACCCAAAGTCCCATCTTCTCCCAGTGCAGAAACTCGAATTCATCGGAGCCCTGCTGGATTCTCGGACGGCTCGCGCCTATCTCCCAGAGGCGAGGGCCAACAACTTGTTGTTCCTCGTCTCGCGGGTGCGAGCGTCCCAGCAGATCACAGCTCGGCAGATGTTGAGATTGCTGGGCCACATGGCTTCCACAGTTCATGTGACTCCCATGGCCCGCCTTCACATGAGATCTGCTCAATGGACCCTAGCCTCCCAGTGGTATCAGGCCGCCGGGGGTCTAGAGGACGTGATCCACCTGTCCACGAGTTTTCTCGAATCCCTGTATTGGTGGACGATTTGCTCCAATTTGACTCTGGGACGTCCCTTCCAAATTCCTCAGCCTCAAAAAGTGCTGACCACGGATGCGTCTCTCCTGGGATGGGGAGCTCATGTCGATGGGCTTCACACCCAAGGAAGGTGGTCCCTCCAAGAAAGCGATCTACAGATCAATCTTCTGGAGTTGCGAGCGATCTGGAACGCTCTGAAGGCTTTCAGAGATCGGCTGTCCCACCAAATTATCCAAATTCAGACAGACAATCAGGTTGCCATGTACTATGTCAACAAGCAGGGGGGCACCGGATCTCGCCCCCTGTGTCAGGAAGCCGTCAGCATGTGGCTCTGGGCTCGCCGTCAAGGCATGGTGCTCCAAGCCACATATCTGGCAGGCGTAAACAACAGTCTGGCCGACAGGTTGAGCAGGATTATGCAACCTCACGAGTGGTCGCTCAATTCCCGTGTGGTGCGACAGATCTTCCAGGCGTGGGGCACCCCCCTGGTGGATCTCTTCGCATCTCAAGTGAACCACAAGGTCCCTCAGTTCTGTTCCAGGCTTCAGGCCCACGGCAGACTGGCGTCGGATGCCTTCCTCCTGGATTGGGGGGAAGGTCTGCTGTATGCTTATCCTCCCATTCCTCTGGTGGGGAAGACTTTGTTGAAACTCAAGCAAGACCGAGGCACCATGATTCTGATTGCTCCCTTTTGGCCGCGTCAGATATGGTTCCCTCTTCTTCTGGAGTTATCCTCCGAAGAACCGTGGAGATTGGAGTGTTTTCCGACCCTCATCACGCAGGACGAAGGGGCTCTTCTGCATCCCAACCTCCAGTCCCTGGCTCTCACGGCCTGGATGTTGAGGGCGTAGACTTTGCCTCTTTGGGTCTGCCAGAGGGTGTCTCCCGCATCTTGCTTGCTTCCAGGAAAGACTCCACTAAGAGAAGTTACTTCTTTCATTGGAGGAGGTTTGCCGTCTGGTGTGACAGCAAGGCCCTAGATCCTCGCTCTTGTCCTACACAGACCCTGCTTGAATACCTTCTCCACTTGTCTGAGTCTGGTCTGAAGACCAACTCCGTAAGGGTTCACCTTAGTGCAATCAGTGCATACCATTACCAAGTGGAAGGTAAGCCGATCTCAGGACAGCCTTTAGTTGTTCGCTTCATGAGAGGTTTGCTTTTGTCAAAGCCCCCTGTCAAGCCTCCTACAGTGTCATGGGATCTCAATGTCGTTCTCACCCAGCTGATGAAACCTCCTTTCGAGCCACTGAATTCCTGCCATCCGAAGTACTTGACCTGGAAGGTCATTTTCTTGGTGGCAGTTACCTCGGCTCGTAGAGTCAGTGAGCTTCAGGCCCTGGTAGCCCAGGCCCCTTACACCAAATTTCATCACAACAGAGTAGTCCTCCGCACTCACCCTAAGTTTCTGCCAAAGGTTGTGTCGGAGTTCCATCTGAACCAGTCAATTGTCTTGCCAACATTCTTTCCCCGTCCTCATTCCTGCCCTGCTGAACGTCAGCTGCACACATTGGACTGCAAGAGAGCATTGGCCTTCTATCTGGAGCGGACACAGCCCCACAGACAGTCCGCCCAATTGTTTGTTTCTTTTGATCCCAACAAGAGGGGAGTGGCTGTAGGGAAACGCACCATATCCAATTGGCTAGCAGATTGCATTTCCTTCACTTACGCCCAGGCTGGGCTGGCTCTTGAGGGTCATGTCACGGCTCATAATGTTAGAGCCATGGCAGCGTCGGTAGCCCACTTGAAGTCAGCCACCATGGAGGAAATTTGCAAAGCTGCGACGTGGTCATCTGTCCACACATTCACATCTCATTACTGCCTGCAGCAGGATACCCGACGTGACAGTCGGTTCGGGCAGTCAGTTCTTCAGAACCTGTTTGGGCTTTAGGATCCAACTCCACCCCCCGAGGGCCCTGTTTGTTCTGTTCCAGGCTACACTCTCAGTTAGTTGGTAAATTTTTTAGGTCAATCTCAGTTATGTCCTCGCCGTTGCGAGGCCCAATTGACCAATGTTGTTGTTTTGAGTGAGCCTGGGGGCTAGGGATACCCCATCAGTGAGAACAAGCAGCCTGCTTGTCCTCGGAGAAAGCGAATGCTACATACCTGTAGAAGGTATTCTCCGAGGACAGCAGGCTGATTGTTCTCACAAACCCGCCCGCCTCCCCTTTGGAGTTGTGTCTTCCCTTGAAGTGTATTGTCTTGCTACATACTGGACTGGCCGGCTCGAGCCGGTTTCGGGCGGGAAGACGGCCGCGCATGCGCGGTGCGCGCGAGGGCTAGCAAAGGACTTTGCTAGTGAAGTTTCCGATTGGAGGGGCTGCCGTGGACGTCACCCATCAGTGAGAACAATCAGCCTGCTGTCCTCGGAGAATACCTTCTACAGGTATGTAGCATTCGCTTTATAGCTCCTTTGAGCCTGGACCACTGCCTTTCCACTTCTCGTGTGTCCTCCCAGCTTGTCAGCTGTTTCTTCAGGTATTCTCTCATTTTGCTAAAGTCAGCATGTTTGAAATTCAGGACTGAGTTTTGAGTGGTGGCCCTCCCCTTTAGCTGTTACATCAAACCAAACTATTTGATGATCACTGCTGCTCAGGTGGGCACCCACTTGGACATTAGACACACTTTCCCCATTTGTGAGTACCAGATCCAGCGTTGCTCCACCCCTCGAGGGTTATTTCACTTTTTGTCTGAGCAGAGCACTTTTTAAGGCATCCACGATCAACCTACTTCTTTCTGTTTCCGCAGATGGAACTTTTCAATCTGCATCCGGCAGGTTGAAATGTCTCAGCAACAGCACCTCTCTTTTCTTTCTCAACTTTTGGATATCTGTAACCAGATATTGTTGGAGGTCTGTAGACAACACTCATGTGGACAGAGGTTCCATCATTTCTTTTCAAGGTGATCCATATAGCTTCTTCTTTTCCCCAGGCCCCTGGCATTTCAGTCACTGTGATATTGTTTCTCACATACAGAGCTACTCCTCCACCTTTACCACCATCTCTATCCTTCAGTTCATTATTAGGCAAAGCTCAGAAATATAGTCGTGTCACACCTTTGTATCTGTGATTCAACTGACTGCCTATCCCTTCTTATATTACATTTAAAGTGTTAGTACTGGAACATAAAAGCCTTTTATGAAAATATACCTCCTTATCTAGGATGTTTAGCCAATTCCTTAAACTTCAACAAGGGCATTGAGATCATTGTCTCACCATAGATTAGCCATTCCTTCACCCAATCAAGCTCACTGGGTCTCTATGCCTGAGGGTGCCTTTGTTTGGTTGGCACCTGCCCTTTAGAACCAGCTTCCTACAGAAGATTAATGCAATGGAATCTTTGCCAAAATATTGAAAAATAAAGTTTAAAACATGTAATTTCTTTATTCAAGTGTTTGGCTTATTTGACATTTCAGGGAGAGAGAGGGATGAATATGGGGTATCTGTGAGATTTTTTGGGGGGGCTATTTTATACTAGAGATGTATGATCTCTTGCATGCAAGTTATAAGTCTGTCCTAGTTTTACTGAGGCAGCTCCTTTTTATATCATTTTTTAAACTTGTATCTTGTAAACTGCTGTGATCAGGTACATCTAGGTGATATAGAAAATTTTAATAAATGATAAACAATTAACTCACACAGTTAGCAATCCTTAATAAATTTTGCACATACTACATTGTAACATGTGTGTTAGAACTAATGTATAAAATGAACTGAAATGTCCAGGATAAAAAGGCCAAACTGTGGTTTGTATGTGGGGAAAACCAAGTGCAGGATATTGTTAAAAAAAACATTCCTACCCCAACCCTACCCTTCACAGGGAAGAAAAAATACATGAGTTCATGTCAGTGCTGGTTCTATCTCTTCTGTCCCCTTTTTTTGCAAGGCAAAGACTGTATTTTTGCTTTTAAAAATTAGCAGGAAGACTGACAATAAACCCCATTATTGATTTATCAGAGATTAATCACACAATTAAAAAAAAACATACTGAAAGCTATGGGAACTGGAACATCATGCAAATTATTCCAAAGATTAAGATCCAAGAAGATGGTCAATCAGGAAAATACACAAAGACAGCTCATTTACCCCAAATTTCATTGCCCTGACCAAATTCACTCAACAGCCCCCGACCTATTATCCAAGAAAAAAAAAACCAAGTTGGCTGGGCTCAAAGAAAATATAAAACCTTCTCCAAACTAATAATACATTTACAAGGAAACCTCAGAGTAAATACCGCCCCCAGAGAGAGGGTTTCCTGGCACAGAATAAGGTCCTCTCGCCTCCTCTCTGTTTTTTTTTTTTACATTTATCCAGAAAAATATGAGCCCTTCCAGCTAAAAGGAAAGCATTCTGATTCTGAAAGTACAAACTCGTAACTGAATCTATCCTGAGCACCTGAGCAAAAATCAGTCATCAATAAAGTTGCTCTCTTAACTATTTAATCTCCTGACCTAAATTTTTTTTTTTTTTGGGGGGGGGGGGGGGGGGGGGAGAATGAGATTTATAGCAGAAAAATTGTAGATTTGACTTTGCCTGTGTTGAAAAGTTGTAATAGAAGTTGGATTTTGTATTGAGTTGGAAGTCTATAAGAAGTGAATGAAAAAATAACCCAGACAAGTTCAGATTGTCATAATGAAATATCCCACCTGCTGCTCCTCTCCACCTCCTCATGTAAAAACAAACGTAGGTACAGTGGTATCTGGGAACTCCAATGCTTCTTTCAGATATTTCAGAAACATCTCATGAGTTGCTGTTAGACCCGGGGGGAAATTTGAATTGTTGTTTCAACCGTCTCAAAGCAATGTCCATACTCTCCAAGAAGGCGCTCAAAACCTATATAGGAAACTTACAAAACCATAATAGCCCTAACCCACCTATGAAGACAGGCGTTTGAGAACCAACAGATCTGCTACCGGCAAACTGGAAAAAGATGGACTGTTACAGATTCCTACACAGAGAACACATGCCAGCAGAATCCTTCACCTCGCTTGCAGATGCAGAACATGACTCTCACCTGAAACAAAATAGGGAATCGCAAAAAACATGCAGTCAAAAAGTAAAATGGGAGACAAAAACTGAAAGCAGAGATACCAGACTCTGCATATTGCACAACGCCATAGAAATAGAAAGAAATACATATCCTCCTATATAATGCAAAATAAAGTAACAGAAGACAAGCAGGCCAGCAGTCTGGAAAGATGTGCTACTTTATTAAAGACAGTCACTCGACTTTTTGCCCGCAGACTGCGTCAGGGTAAAAGCTAATATTCAAACAACCAGATTAAAATCATACAAATCGTTAATATATAATTTCTACCATATAATATAAATATTAAAATCATATAAAAAATGTTAGCCTTAATATTAAAAATGCCAAATAAAAGCATCAAAACCAATTAAATATAAAATCATACATGAGAGATTATACTACAATCACAGGATTTAGAATTCTTAATAATGTTAAATCCATGATATAATCACATAAGCAGTATTTTAATTGTTTTGAAGATTTTACTAGTCATTGTCCAACGGGGGGGGGGGGGGGGGGGGGGGGGGGGGGGGAAACAGCTGCAGTTAAGAGAGAGAATGAAATGGTGGAATTGCTGCTGCTCTTAGGAAGAAAAAAAAGGTGTTGCACTGTGTAGTATCCAATTTTTCTGTTAATTTTTGCTTTCAGATGTTTAAGAATATTTTTAGGATTTGCTTTTCCATTTTATTGGTTTTTGAAATCTTTTATTACATTTCTTAGGCTATTGGATAATTACTTTTAACTATTTGGGGAAAGCTGTTTCCGTTCCTCAGTAGGTATGTACTTCCCTTTCACTGATTGTCTTACTACTGTGGTTTGCATAGACACTGTGCACTGCAATGATATGTTTGATTTAGTTCAAAGATGGTATCGCTGTTACATATTTAATATATAGACTCACTATGGTTGGTTTATCACTGTCATTGTAGTAATGTCTGACTCAGTATGTAGGATTCTATATTCAGTTGGCTTTGATGTTTTTATTTGGAGTTTTTAAGGTTAACATTTTTGCTTTAGATTATTTGAATATTTATATTATTTATATGGTAGAAATTATTTTGTTTTTGTATAATTTTAATCTGGTTGGTTTATTGAATATTAGTTTCTACCCCTGACACACACAGCCTGTTTGCAAAACATGGCCACAGCAGGTATCTGTCTTTAATAAAGCCACACATCTTTCCAGACTGCTGGTCTTCTATTACTTCGCCTAGATTGTGGGTTTTTGCTTGTTTTCTACAGTGCAAAATAAAGCCAACAGATACAAAATTCTCAACACCGACATAATTCAATCGCTAAACTGAAAATAAAATTATTTTTCCTACCTTTGTTGGCTGGTGATTTTATTATTCTAATCCTCTTGTTCTGCTTTCTTCTGTGCTCTTAACTCAATTTCCAGGGCCTCCTTTCCATTTACTATTTCTTTTCTCACCTCCTTCTTCACTTGCAGCCTTATGTCTGTTTGGCACTGATCTTTCACGTTTACTTTTTTCAATTTTCTGCTGCCTCCTCAAATCTATCTAGCCATCCCTTTTCTCTTCCCTTCATGTGCAGCATGTCTCCCCTCTTCCCATCCATCCATGTGCATTTCCCCCTTCTCCATTCCATGCCCTTCTATTTAAGTGCAGCGAACTGTTGGTCGCAAAGCAAGAGTTCTCTTCTTTAAACACTGGATATAGCTATCCTTTGAAAGCTGCCACACTGTTTGCTGAGGAACTAAGGAAAGACCCTAAATTCACCTTCTGCATTTAGACATAAGGAAAAAAAAGCTGGTAAAGAAAATAAACTTACTCAACTCAGCACCAGCTGGCCTGGATACCTGACAAGTTTATTTTAAAGGAAGGCTTCAATTGGGTAAATTTCAGTTTACCAAGGAACTCCCTTTAAAAATTACTCCTTATCTTAAACTAGTGTAAGGGAAAATTAACAAGTTAGACAGATAATGGTTACATCACTTTATCAGTTTCACTCAATCTTTCTGCCACCTTTGATGTGGTCCATCCTAATCTTCTTAAAAGACTTCTTTCAATTGGTATCTCTGGTGCGGTTTACAGTTGGTTCGCTTTTCTTCACAAGCGTACTTTTAGGGTTACTGTGAACAACCACTTGCCAGTGTACTGGAGGGTTCCATACCACCTACAATTCTCAAATATTTTTCTTAGCTCTCTTCTATTACTAATCCAGGCAGTGGGTTTACGCATTCACGTTTACACTGTTGACAATCCTACTATCCATTATACTCTCAATAATAAACTTCATTTGACTCCTCTACAACTTTATCAGACAACCAAGAAGCTGTTTTATCCAGGTAATCACTTACCCCCTTGTTTACTAAACTGCGCTAGCGGGCTGCCATGCGCTAATGCCAACAAAGCCCTTTCACTTTAAATGGGCTGTCGGCATTGCCATGTGGCTTAGTAAATTGGGGGGGGGGGGGGGTTTACTACTAAATCCATATAAAACTTGTTGGATTACAGGACAAGCCTCTCCTCCATCTTCCATACTGGTTCTCTTTGGCCTCCTATTCTCCCTGTAGACAGCTTTAAATAAGTTATGTTAGACTCGAAACAACGTTTCTGCTCAAAGTTCATCAGTACTCAAATCTATTTTTATGGCTCTCCAAAAGTTAAGAACAGTGCGGAGTTATATCAGTCATCCAGCTTTTTTGACATCATTAAATGCTTTTCTTCTATCCCGTTTGGATTATTGCAATGTAGTGTATATAGGTATCACCATGTCAGAATTGAAATGACTCCAAAATACTGCAGCTAGAGTGCTGTCCCCCCTGCCAAAGATCATCTCTCTCCACTCCTTATGAAGTTATCCTGATTACCAGCTGAGTATCGAATTCGGTTCAAGGTTTTGATGTTGACGCATAAAGTACTTCCTACTGGAATTCCCAATTACCCTTACGTATGTTCCTACTAGATTTCTAAGATTCCTGAATGGCCACCGACTGGTTCTCCCTGGGAATCTACCAGAAGTGCCTTCTATTTCTTAGCTCCTTCTTTATGGAATGTCCTCCCTCTGGCCCTCCGCTCAGAGCAATTGTTTCACTAATTCAAAACTGAAGACACATTGATTTTTCCCCTTGCTTTTGGGGACTTACTGGGACAAGAGGCTGCGACGGGGGTGTCTGCACTGGGGAATGTTTTCAGCTAATTGCTATCTTATAGTCTGTATGCCTCTCCAGAATGAATGACACCTGTTCTATGGAGTTCTTTTCAGTCTGGCAATGAATTCCAGAATTTAATTACATGTTGAATGAAGAAATATGTTCTCAGATTAGTTCTAAATTTATTACTTTGTAACTTCATTGCGTGCCCCCTAGTCCTAGTATTTTTGGAAAGAGTAAACAAATGCTTCAAGTCTACTCGTTCCACTCCACTCATTATTTTATAGACCTCTATCATATCTCCCCTCAGCCGTCTTTTCTCCAAGCTGAAGAGCCCTAGCTGCTTCAGCCTTTCCTCACAGAGAAGTCGTCCCACTCCCTTTATCATTTTCGTCGCCCTTCCCTGTTCCTTTTCTAATTCCACTATATCTTTTTTGAGATGCGGTGACCAGAATTGAACACAATATTTGAGGTGCGGACGCATTGGGATGCACTAAGCAGGCAAGGTCTGCCAAATAAGTGATTATGGCAAACCTGGCCCCACCCAGTGCATCCCAGAATGCACCGGGACAGGGCCCCGCCATTTTTGAAATGGCAGTGCCTGAGGCAAGAGTGAGTGGTACTGGGTCGAGGGTCTGGATAAGAGTAGGGTCTGGTGGAGTGGATACAATTAGATACAAGGGACTTCTTGTATGTAATTGTACCCACTCCACCTTAGACTTCCTTATCCCTTGTCTTTCCAAAGTAAGCAAACTGAAGAAACTTCTGCTGAGAACGAGTCTGCACTTTTGAAATAAGAAAAAAGAATAAGGTTTGGCAAATGATGGTAATCCCCTCCTCTTCCTCAGGAGCTGCATTTCATCATGAAGCTGGATTTTCATGGGTTGGAAAACATTTCATTAGACTAAGCTAAAAATTAATTAAAGATCTTTCAGTACCACATTGACTTTTCTTCAGACTGATCACAATGCAGAAGGCATGAGAGCCAGAGAGGGTGACCTGCTAAGATTAGCTCTGGCAGCGACTCCTGTGCTCCTCTCATATACACCCACCAATGCATTGCCCCTGTAAATAGCAACCTGCATACCAGCTACCAAATTTCTCCTAACTCAAAGGGCTTCAAGCAGACACTAGTTTGTGATTAAGACGTTAAACTAGGAGACTTATTGCTGGCAGAGGCTGAACGAACATTATTTCTGAGGTACTATAATTCCTGCTAGCAAGTGATTTACTTATTTGTCCAGATTTGATCACGAGTGGTGGAGCATAAAAACGTGGGACTGTACTATCTCCTGTAGGCGCAGCAGGGGAGGAAATATGAGAATGAGTAGAGAAACCCTGGCAGGGGAGGAATTTTTGGATTCCATCTGTCCTTCATACATAGCAGCCATGGCTTAATGCCTTCCTAGGCCAAGGGAAAAGAATAAAATGTAATGTCATTTCTTTATATACACTAGCTGCAAGGTATCGAAGCAGTGCACATTCAGATACACAAGACATTTTCCTGTTCTTAGAGGCCTTACAATCTAAGTTTGTACTTGGGGCAATGGGTTAAGTGACGTGCCCAGAGTCACAAGGCGCAGCAGTGGAATTTGAACTGGGCTCCCCTAGTCCCGGCCCAACACACTAACCATTAGGCTCCTCCTCCACTGTTCACATGCCTAAAATATTAACAGGAAGTTACTATGCTGTATTGATATTCTGTGTTCATTTGCTCCTGCCTGATCTTGCCTTCCCTGCTAGAAATACATCCAATACATAGACTACAAATGATACTACTGGGGCTGGAAATTTAGCTCAACGGGCTTTTGGGTAAACCTTCCTACCTCTGAAAACCTTCCTAGGAAAGGCCAGGGCTCAGGAGATGGGACTGAAGTGGAAAAAAATGCATCTCTTCTGAGGTTTGTTCCCAGTTCATCAAGTGATGGATTGCATGAAAATAAACACGAGTGTTTAGTTTTTGGGAGTTGTCATCAGCACATCACCTAGAGGTCTGAAGAGTGAAGCAGCAGGATAGAAATACTTTCAACGTTTAATCAGCCACATATGAGTGGCCTTGAATTTCTTTCTTTAGGCAACTGAACATTCATTGAACACAGAATCCTGCAAGTTCATCTTCCCCTTTTCTTATCCCTGCCCAGTCCCCAAGGCGAAGGTCAGGAGATGCTCAGCATCTCTTCACCACACTGTGCCTCAGATCCTTAGAAGAGGTACCTGGGCCTTACAAAGCTACAGTCTAATAGCAGTGGATGGGGTAGGCAAATGCACACTGAAACACAGTACGAGAGAGAGACAGGCACTGATTTACATGGAAGTGCTCTTGCATTACTGGATGATCACAAATTTAAAGAAATTGGAAGGGCAGGCTAGAGATATGAAAAGATAACCCATCAAACTCTATTCTATTTCTCTCCTCTGACAGCTCCGAATGTAAAGATACAGGTACAAAGACTGAGGTTACAGCAGGCAATTTTAATACAAAATGTCTCTCTGAAACAGATATTGGTACAGCGTCAGTTTCTGCCTCAGATAATCGAGAGACTCACACAGCAACAAGGTCAGCCTAGATAATAAATATAAGAACTTAGACACAGTCCTTCCCCCAAAATGATCAGTTTGTCAGTTGATTTTATCACAAAAGAAAAGCAGCATACAAAAGTCTGTTGACCACTTTGCTAGCAAGTGCGCTGGTGAGAACGGTTAAAGAAAGCAGGCTGTAAGAGCTCCAAGTCCAGCTTTCAGCTAGAAGAAAAATTTGTACAATTCACATCTCAGTCCAGTTCAAAGTGGAATGACCAGTTAAATAAATAGAAAAGAAATATGCAGATACATAAAACTCTGTAATTCACAATTGCTCGTTAGATACTCAAGTTAAAACATGTGCAATCAAGCATGGCAGCCATTCTGAAGAATCAGAACAGATTCAGGAAGTGACAGTGAGAAGCTTCCTGTGACATCACCACCACCACCCTCCCCACCTAAAAAGGACACCTTTCATAATTCAACCCATCAGGAAGTGACAGAAGCTTCCTGTGACATCATCACCATCACTATCACAACTCACCTTTACCTAGAAAGGACACATTTCATAGTTCAACCCATCAGGAAGTGAGAGTGAGAAGCTTCCTGTGACATCACCACCACACCTCACCCTTAACTAGAAAGGACACCTTTCATATTTCAACCCAGGAAGCTTGCCAGGTGTTTGCGGCTGAGACATTCAGTCACTGTGTTTCTTACCTGTAACATATGTTTCATTGAAATTAACTCCACTTCCCTGTTGTAAAACCACAAAGTTAAAAAAGACCCCAACCAAATTTCACATGAGATCCTGTGCCTCTGACTGAGGCATCTGTGATTTACACAGACGTGGTCTTGCATTATTGGGAGATCACAAATTTCATCTGGGTAGTGGGTAAAGTTTATACAGAAGCAGTTTTAGGTTATAACCCTAAAAATGTGACGCAGGCCTATGGCCTGCAAGAAAATTGTATTTCTATCTTCACACGTCCCTTTTCTTCCCATTTACCAGACCCCATTCTATACGTGGATTTGTCTGGATACAAATGATATGTTAACCAACGTGAAAATAGCAAGTTGCAGTAATTTATAAAACGCAAATAAGGCAGCTTCTGAGCACTGCCGGTTCTTCTACATTTTTCACAATATAAATGTTCCCCTTTTAGAATAAATATACATCCAATGTATGTAGTAGGGTTGAAAAAAATGCAAAAAAGGCTTCTCTGCAGCAAGTATTATCTCTTGGTGCCAGGGGTCTTGGCTGGGGTGGAAGTAGTGCATTTCTTGGGCATGGTTGGGATTTTGGAAGGTTTGGAGGTTCCCCTTGGGGAACGGCACTGGTAACCTGCAGCACTGCTCTCAGATGTGTCTGAACACGCAGACTGTGTTTCTAGCAGGTCGAGGTCAGAAGCATCACTTCCCCGCCGGCTGCTAGTGCGGCTCCCGGCATGACTCCCAGCGCGACTGGTTGGGTGGCTTGTGCTCTTCTTAGCATCTACAAATCAAGAATAAATGAAAAATAACTTGACTGGAAGAACAGCAACATCAGCTAAGAGAAGCAAAAGGGAAGAAAGCACAGAAATTACATGAGAAAATGAGCTGACTTAATGTTGGCACAGGCTCTTCCATGTCACTTTATGCAATCCTGCTTTAAGTTACTGCCTTCTCCCCTGCCCTCTCTGAAATCTGGGATAGTATGTGCAAGTCCGTTTTTAAATGCTCTCCCTTTTTACCTCTGTCAGGAGACTTCCCTGCACAGTCCTGAGGGTCTCAAGACTTTTTCTTTCAGTGGGCTTTTGGGGTGAGGGGAATTTGATGGGTTTTTCTGTTTGCTTGTATTATCTGCTCTACTGTTAGGCCGTAGAGTGCCTTGATGGGCTTTTCCCAGCCTGAATGGTGGAAATAAACAAATGATATATTTCACTCAACTGACTATACACAATTTGCTGAAAGCTATAGTCAGGAATAGTGACTGGCTGAAAAGTGCTACTATAATACTACATTCTGTACGTTGTAGAACAGACTAGTACATGTTATAACTCCGGTGGACAGGTTTAATGCAACAACAAAGAAGATCTCTCTTGGATGTAGTAGGTTTGGAAACCATTCTGAACACCAAGCACACTCAGACGGAAAACGTTCTCAGTACTTTTTTCTGTGTGTACAGAGTATTTGCATTTACGGCTTCCTTAGAATTATAAAGTTAATGTTGGCATTCCACCACTGGAAGCCAGCCTGTTTACTCAAGGGGTCCGCTGCTAGCAATGAGGGCAACTAAGGCTACCATGAAGGACACAAAGAACAAACGGAGTGGATGGTCGGTTGAAAGATCCAGTGCTGATCCTCCAGAGCAGCCCCCATACTTTGAAATGCACTTTCAGAAAGGTTTTGATCAATGCTAGGAATTATTAGGAAAGGGATGCAAAATAAGACCAAAAATATTATAATGCCTCTGTATCGCAACCTCATCTTGAGAACTGAGTTCAGTTCTGGTCGCTGTATCTCAAAAAAGATATAACAGAATTAGAAAAGGTTCATAGAAGAGCAACCAGAATGATAAAGGGGGTGGAAGTCCTGTCATATGAGGAAAGGCTAAAGAGGTTAGGGCTCTTCAGCCTGGAAAAGAGACAGCCGAGGGGGGATATGATTAAGGTCTACAAAATCCTGAGTGGTGTAGAACAGGTAAAAGTGAATCAAATTTTCATTCCTTTAAAAAGTACAAAGAAGTTGAATGGAAATACTTTAAAAACAAATAGAAGGAAATATTTTTTCATTCATTTGAAATTTGTTGCCAGAGGATGTGGTAACGGCAGTTAGCATATCTGGGTTTAAAAAGGTTTGGATGAGTTCCTGGAGGAAAAGTCCACAGTCTGTTATTGAGATGGACATGGGGGAAGCCACTGTATGTCCTGGGATTGGTAGCATGGAATGTTGCTACCAATTGGGTTTCTGCCAGGTACTTGTGGCCTGGATTGGCCACTGCTGGAAGCAGGATACTGGGCTGGATGGACCACTGGTCTGACCCAGTTATGTTAGGAAGCAAGTGAAATCTTGACTTCTCCCAAGCCTTTAATGGAAGAAGCAACTGACTTGCCAGTCACACACATAGGGACTAACACCAGCTGCACAAGCTGTAGCATAGTAACATAGTAGATGACGGCAGAAAAAGACCTGCACGGTCCATCCAGCCTGCCCAACAAGATAACTCATATTTGCTGCTTTTTGTGTATACCCTACTTTGATTTGTACCTGTGCTCTTCAGGGCACAGACCGTATAAGTCTGCCCCGCACTATCCCCGCCTCCCAACCACCAGCCCCACCTCCCAACCACCGGCTCTGGCACAGGCACAGACCGTATAAGTCTGCCCAGCACTATCCTCACCTCCCCAGCCCTGCCTCCCAACCCCGGCTCTGGCACAGACCGTACAAGTCTACCCAGCCCTATCCCCGCCTTCCAACCACCAGCCCCGCCTCCCGATCTTGACTAAGCTCCTGAGGATCCATTCCTTCGGCACAGGATTCCTTTATGCTTATCCCACGCATGTTTGAATTCCGTTACCGTTTTCATTTCCACCACCTCCCGCGGGAGGGCATTCCAAGCATCCACTACTCTCTCCGTGAAAAAATACTTCCTGACATTTTTCTTGAGTCTGCCCCCCTTCAATCTCATTTCATGTCCTCTCGTTCTACCACCTTCCCATCTCCGGAAAAGATTCGTTTGCGGATTAATACCTTTCAAATATTTGAATGTCTGTATCATATCACCCCTGTTTCTCCTTTCCTCCAGAGTATACATGTTTAGTTCAGCAAGTCTCTCCTCATACGTCTTGTAACGCAAATCCCATACCATTCTTGTAGCTTTTCTTTGCACCGCTTCAATTCTTTTTACATCCTTAACAAGATACGGCCTCCAAAACTGAACACAATACTCCAGGTGGGGCCTCACCAACGACTTATACAGGGGCATCAACACCCCCTTTCTTCTGCTGGTCACACCTCTCTTTATACAGCCTAACAACCTTCTAGCTACTGCCACCGCCTTGTCACACTGTTTCGTCGCCTTCAAATCCTCAGATACTATCACCCCAAGATCCCTCTCTCCGCCCGTACCTATCAGACTCTCTCCGCCTAACACATACGTCTCCCGTGGATTTCTACTTCCTAAGTGCATCATTTTGCATTTCTTCGCATTGAATTTTAATTGCCAGGACTTTAATAGCAGGACTTTATTTACACCTGCCCAAGCTGAGTTAATATTCATACAGCTTTCTGACCTCATTAGCCCCCTTCCTTTATATTCTAACTCTTATTACTCTGTCTCATCTGTTTATATGCTCCACTTCTACTTCCTCAGCAACCCTCCAGACCGGTCAAGACGCTTGGGTTATGCATGCCTACCAGCAGAGGGAGACTGAGAAAACTAACTTCAAACTGAGTACATATAACCTGTGCTAGCCCTCTATCTCCAGTATTTTCTCAGTCTCAGCAGAGGGTAGACATGCAGCTGTGCAGCTTGTCCGGTCTGGCAGGATTTAGGTCCATTTTGTGAGACTAGTTTATTTTCAGTTGTTTCTAAGGAGAAGTTGGTGAAAGATCAGTTGATCCCTGTGCCTGGAACTCTGTGGTGTGCAAGGGGTTGGTAGGTCCGGTGGGGCCTACCATTGTCCCCTCTGGGGTGTCACACCCGGGTGGCCGGGTCCCTCCCCCGACTGGCTCTCCCGTTTGGGCAGCTTTGTGCCTCGGCTGCAGTGTTAATCCTGCAGCCTTGAGTGCCATTCAGATTATAGCAGCAGGGCTCAAATAAAGTTAAAAAAAAAAAAAAAAACACCTCGTGTGGAGAGCTGCAGCAGCTGCACTCCGGGTTTCCGGAGTTGTTCAGCCGGTCTGGGAGAGCTGGGCCAGTGATTCAGCGCCGGTGAGTGTTATTTCTTGATTTTTACTTCGCCGGTAGTAATCAGCTGTTTAAGAGGCGCGAGTATGTCGGGGAAGTTTCTTCGTTGCCGGCTGTGCGCGCGTCGGGGTGTTGAAGCGGCTGGCGGTCCCTGCCGCTTTTGTGGAGAGCCCAAGGCCTCATCTCCCGCGCCTCCGGTGTTAGCAGCGGAGATTCCTTCTGCGGGAGCGCAGGAGGGTGGTGCGGCTCAGTTTGGCGCTTCAACGGCGGTCCCGATTTTGGCGGAACCGCCGCCATCCTTGGATTCGGGTCTTTTGGGTGCTGAGACGGTCGTGGGACCGCAGCCTTTCCCGATTTCGAGTCCCGCTGGGGGGGAAGCCTCGGGCAGCATGGGGTTCCCTCCAGAGTTTGTTTGGAGTTTGTTTCAGGCTTGGAAGGCGGGCCCATCGGGTGCGGAGTCCCTTAGTCCAAGGTTGGGGGGGGCTACCGCTAAAAGACCGCGAGTGGAGTGCTCTGAAGATGTAGAGGTCTTTTCTCCTCCAGACTCGGAGGGTGATTTTAGCCCCCTGGAAGAGGAAGAGGGGTCGGTGGCAGGGCAGGATGGGGACCTGTCTTTGCCGGGGGAGGACCCCTCGGTGGTTAGAATTTTTCACAGGGATGAATTGTCGGAACTCATTGAGCAGGTGTCTGCCACTTTAAGGTTTGATTCTGCGGCAGCTCCCATTGGGGATGGGAAGCAGGTGGATCCTTTGGTTAAGGGGATCAGGCGGGTCTCTCGCTCCTTTCCTATGAATGCGGACTTGAGAGATATGATCTCGCAGGAGTGGCAGTCGCCGGAGGCTCAGTGTAAGGTAGCTCGGGCTATGGCCAAGCTCTATCCCCTTCCTCAGGAGGACAGAGAGTCTCTCAGGCCTCCGACGGTGGATGCCGTGGTTACGGCAGTGACTAAGGCTACTGCTATTCCAGTGGATGGGGGGGCCGCGTTGCGGGACCCTCAGGATAGGAAATTGGAGACCTTCCTAAAGCGGAGTTTTGATCTGTCTGCCTTGGCGCTGCAAGCGTCTGTTTGTGGAGGTCTGGTGGCGCGGGCTTGTTTTCGTTGGGCGGAGAGGCTCCTGGATGGCCCGCAGGCTGATAGGGCTTCTCTGGTTCAAGATCTGGCCAAGTTGGAGATGGGGTCGTCGTTCTTGGCGGATGCACTGTACGATTTGTTGAGGGCATCGGCTAAGAACATGACTTTTGCCGTGACGGCTCGGCGGGCCCTGTGGTTGCGGGGCTGGGTGGCTGATGCCGCTTCCAAGACTAAACTTTGTTCCCTCCCCTTTAGAGGCTCTTTGCTTTTCGGGGAGGAATTGGATAAATTGGTGAAGGGTCTTGGTGATGCTAAGGCGCCTCGGCTTCCTGAGCTGCGTCCCAAGGTGCCTAAGGGGGCAGCAGGACGGGGGCGTTTTCAGGAGGCTCGGCGGTATCGACCCGGTAGGTCTTCTGGGGGGACTAGGGGTCGGTTTTTCCAGAGAACCCAGTCCTTTCGAGGTGGCCGTCGCGGGGGGCGAGGCTCCTCTTCGGGAGCGTCCGGTACGTCCCGTGTGTCTCAATGATGGTTTGGGGACCCAGCCTCTGGTTCGCGTGGGGGCTCGCTTACGCTTGTTTTACCAGAGGTGGGTCCATATCACGTCAGACCAGTGGGTACTGCAGATAGTGCGAGACGGGTACGCCCTAGAATTCGACAGTCCCCTCTCCGACTTCTTTCTCGTGTCTCCCTGTCATTCAAGAGGCAAGGCGAGAGCAATAAGGGACACTCTGTCGCGTCTCATCGGTTTAGGGGCGGTGGTACCGGTCCCAGGTTAGAAAGAGGTACGGGCTGTTACTCCATTTATTTCGTGGTGCCCAAGAAGGAAGAAGGTGCCTTCCGGCCCATTTTAGACCTCAAAAAGGTCAATGCGGCCCTAAAGGTTCCATCCTTTCGGATGGAGACTTTGCGCTCAGTGATTGTAGCGGTGCAAGAAGGAGAGTTTCTGACGTCTCTGGACCTGACAGAGGCTTACTTACACATTCCCATCCTAGAGGCGCACCAGCGTTTTCTTCGCTTTGTGGTCTTAGGGAGGCATTTTCAGTTTGTGCACTACCTTTCGGTCTGGCGACTGCGCCTCGCACCTTCTCCAAGGTGATGGTTGTGGTGGCGGCGGCGCTGCGCTTGCAGGGCATTTTGGTGCATCCATATCTGGACGACTGGTTGATTCGGGCCAAATCAAGGTCAGAGAGCGAGGAGGCCACGGCCGTGTGGTGACCTTCTTGCAGTCGCTCGGTTGGGTGGTCAATCTGGCAAAGTGTCACCTGGTGCCTTCCCAGTCTCTGGAGTATCTGGGAGTTCGCTTCGACACGAAGAAGGCCGGGTGTTTTTGACAGCTCCTCGCATCTCCAAGCTGCAGGGACAGATCAGGCGGCTCCGAGCACAGAGAGCGCCTTCGGCTCGGGCGTATCTTCAGGTGTTGGGTCTGATGGCAGCAACAATAGAGGTGGTTCCTTGGGCCAGGGCCCATATGAGAGAGTTACAGAGAGCCTTGTTGTCTCGTTGGTCTCCTCAGTCTCAGGACCTGGAGGAGAGGTTCCCTCTGTCGGGGGTTGCCCTTCGCAGCCTTCGCTGGTGGCTACACTCTCCGAATCTGGTGAAAGGAATGCCGCTGGACTCTCCCACTTGGGACGGTTCTGACCACGGATGCGAGTCTCTCGGGCTGGGGAGCGCATTGCCTGGGGCAGGTAGCTCAAGGACTTTGGACGGTGGAGGAAGCATCGTGGTCCATCAATCGCCTGGAGACTCGAGCAATTCGGTTGGCTCTTCGGTCCTTTCACAGCCTGATAGAAGGCAAGGCAGTCAGGGTTCTTTCCGACAATGCCACGGCCGTCGCTTATGTAAATCGGCAGGGGGGAACGAAGAGCCAAGCGTTAGCTGTGGAGGCGGCGGAGTTAATGTTGTGGGCAGAAGCTCATCTGCAGAGCATCTCGGCGGGCCACGTGGCAGGGTGGACAACGTGAGCGCGGATTTCCTAAGCAGACACACGTTAGACCCCGGAGAGTGGTCCCTCCATCCCTCAGTGTTCAATCGACTGGTGTTGGCATGGGGGCGGCCGGTGCTGGATCTCATGGCATCGGCCGACAACGCTCAGGCCCCTCGCTTCTTCAGTCGTCGAAGAGATCCTCGGGCCGAGGGCATCGACGCGTTAGTGCTCCCGTGGCCGACTCAGCAGTTGCTTTATGTATTTCCGCCATGGCCGCTGGTGGGGCCGCGTGGTGCAGCGGATCGGGCACCATGCAGGTCTAGTGGTTCTGATTGCGCCCAATTGGCCTCGACGTCCGTGGTACGGAGACCTGGTTCGGTTATTGGTGCAGGATCCCATTCCGTTGGGCTCCAGGGTGAGATTGGTTCAGGGGCCGATCGATGAATGGCCGACCCTGCTCCATTCTCGCTTACGGCCTGGCTCTTGAGAGGCTCAGATTAAGGAAGAAAGGTTTTTTCAGCCAGGGTAATTGATACCATGCTGCGTTTCTCGTAAGAGGTCTACTTCTTTGGCTTATGTGCGGGTGTGGCGCATTTTTGAGAACTGGTGTCAAGAGCGGCAGTATGTTCCTCTATGGGTTTCCATCGCGGAAGTTTTGGAGTTCCTGCAGGACGGTCTGGACAGGGGGCTCTCGCTCTCTTCCCTGAAAGTGCAGGTTTCAGCGTTGTCTTGTTTCCGTGGAAGATTCAGGGGTTTTCCTTGGCGGCTTCGCCGGACGTGGGGCGGTTCTTGAAAGCTGTCAAGTTGCTTCGTCCACCTCGTCGGCCGACGGTTCCGCCTTGGGATTTGAATTGGTGTTGGAGGCTCTGGTGGGTCCTCCGTTTGAACCGTTGGCGTCCATCTCGTGTAAAGATCTTACGTTAAGACAGTGTTTCTGGTGGCCATTGCTTCGGCGCGTAGAATTTCGGAGCTACAGGCTTTGTCTTGTAGAGAGCCTTTTCTCTCCTTGGCTAAGGAGAAAGTGACTTTGCGGACAGTTCCTTCGTTTGTTCCTAAGGTGGTATCCTCCTTTCATGTTAATCAGGTGATTTCGTTACCAGTGTTGGGGGATAGGTCGGGTGATCTCTCTCAACGCCGTTTGGCTAAGTTAGATGTTCGACGCATTTTGCGGTCGTATTTGAGCAGAACGCAGGACTTCCGAGCGTCGGATCGTTTGTTCATTTTGTATGGATGGTCCCAGAAAGGGGGAAGCGGCTTCCAAGGCCACTTTGGCTAGATGGTTAAAGGAGACTATTGCCTCGGCGTATTTGTTGAAACGTCGGGCAGTTCCCTCGGTACTGAAGGCACACTCTACTCGGGGGGTAGCCGCCTCTTGGGCGGAAAGTAGTTTTATTCCCCCTCAGGACATTTGTAAGGCGGCGGTGTGGTCGTCCATTCATTCTTTTGTAAAGCATTATAGAATTGATGTGCAGGCAAAAGAGGATGCTCGGTTTGGAGCGGCTGTGTTGTCTTCTGCTTTTCGTGGGTCCCACCCTTAATGTGTCTACTGCTTTGGTACTTCCCAAGCGTCTTGACCGGTCTGGAGGGTTGCTGAGGAAGGTGAAATTAGGCCTTACCTGCTAATTTTCTTTCCTCTAGACCTCCAGACCGGTCAAGAGCCCACCCTGGTTCGTATCAGAAGTAATTCAGCAAAAGTAATTTTCAGCCGGGTCAGTTATCAGAAGTATTTTGAGCCGTGTTCTGCTATGTCTGTTCATTTGATATTCAGTATGGTCGGAGACATTTTCTTTGACTCTAATGTTCTGCAGAGTGGGACGCCTGAGCGTTTCATCTGTTTAAGCACACTGTTGGTGTTTACCTATTAGTTTTCCAGGTACAGGGGTTTTATTAGTTTCGGAGTTACTGTTACAGGGATGTGTTTCTCTGCTTTGCTAACTGTATACTGGAGATAGAGGGCTAGCACAGGTTATATGTACTCAGTTTGAAGTTAGTTTTCTCAGTCTCCCTCTGCTGGTAGGCATGCATAACCCAAGCGTCTTGACCGGTCTGGAGGGTCTAGAGGAAAGAAAATTAGCAGGTAAGGCCTAATTTCACCTTTTTTGCTGTCTTACTCTGTATTGTGTTGACACTGAAAATAGCAGATTATGCCATAATGTGTTATTTGAATACTTTGTTTCTGCTGTAATGCATGTACCACCGCCTGGGTGAATTTCTTCAAAAAGGCAGTAAACAAATCCTAATAAATATTGGTGAGTGAGATTCTGTCTGATAAAGGAGTATTTTGGTTGGCACAATCAAGGAGACCAGAGCTGTGAGCTATGAAGGGTCCTGCCTTGCTTTATATTCTGTACAGTTCTAGGAATTAGTGGTATGGGAGGAACTGCTGCTAGTCTGTTTCTAGCTGAGCTGGAGCCTTGTTCAGTGATACTTCAAGGTGAGTTACATTCAGGGACCATATGTATTTTCCTGTCCCCAAAGGGTTTAGTACTGAGCGCATGGGAAGTAGAGGAAAAAATGGTACCGGCCTGAATTGCACGTCGAGGCTGATAGTGGTGTTCCTGCCAAAGTTGCATTGGCCGATTCTGAGGCTTCCCTTGCTGGTGCCTGAGGTGGTGGGTCCACGCTATTTTCTTGGGGGCCCGGAATTAGCACGTCTCACAAGATCCGGACGCTGCTCATCTGCCACCACACTGAGAGCAGTGCTTCGCTGACTCAGACGGCGCCGACATGACTGCCCCCCCTAAAGCAACAACTGCCAAGTCCTCCCACACACTGTTTGCTTGTCCCTGATTAGTCTGAGGGAAGGAGTCTGCTCTCCAGCCCAAACGCGCTGCTTTTTGTTTTTTACCTTAAGAGAGGCAGGAGAGAAGCTGAAAGCGGCAGACTCAAACCATGCGTCCCAACAACTGGGAACTGGGGAGGCTGGCAGGGGGAGGAGGAGAGGGACTTGGCCCCACCAGGTATACCCTAAATATTAGCCACACGGCACCTGAACCCCACAAGAAGCTCAACAGCACCCCGAGGGAACAGGATAGGTGCCAGATCAGAACAGAGCTGCAAAGGTATGACCCTTCACCACCTGCTAGATAGAGAGAATACTGAGGTTAAGCTGGCTGCACAGGACCACTTATAGCAAACCTCGGAGTTCTCTCTATCTCCACCTGCTGGTTGAGGGACATAACCCACAAGTCTCTGGATTGATCTGGGGACGCAATGGAAGATAGTGCTGGATGCCTGTCTGTACTGAGACCCTTCTCCAACATCACACTGACATAGGCTCTGACGGCACTGAAGATTGCTCTTCATTCTAACAGGCTGACCCAGTACAACTTTTCCAATGTCATCCAGGTATCCTGAGTGGACAGAATACAGCAGCCTGTACAGAAGACAGTCCCTGTTCAACTGAGCTTACAATGTGTTCCAGACAGACAGGACAAATAAAGAGATTAGAAAATGGTTAAATAACATGGGTATTAACTGGTGAATAGGGGGCCAAGAGATAAGAAGGGTGGCTTTTAGTTCCCTCTCTCATGCTGGCTGCATCCATTGTTACTAAACCCTGGTGGTGTGGCTGCAGGAACAAACGTCTTCATTTCAGATTGTCTGTATTTTTCACCATTGCAAAAAATGACCAGACCAGTTGTTCACCTTATTTGGACTGACCATCAGTGGCTGACCTGGTCCCACTGGAATCGGACTACACTGAAGACAGTGCATATGGAGAGATGCAAAGGCGTGACCTGCACTTTGGCTGCCATACAGCCAAGAAAAACCAAAGGAATGGGCTGACAAACTCACTCTGTTCAAAACAGCTACCACCATATGCAACAGTGGGAGTATGGCCAAGGGGGAATGCCCCTTTGGAGCCCCACTGGACCAAGGAGTGGAATTATCATCACATATGCTGTTACATATGAAAGGTAGAGGGATTGGACATACAGAACATGGTGCAGAATAAGATCCAACAGAATGTCACTACATTTTTATTATTTCTGCTTCAGATACATTTTGATGGTTAAAACCTTTTTGGTCTCTGAACATTGACTTCTAGATGTTACAAGGATAAAGAGTAAAGAAGTAATTAATATAAATATATGAAGATCAATACAAGCAGATTGGAAAGGGAGTTGAACAAAGGGAACAACATTTTGAAAAATAAAAGGAGAGAAACATTAAGGGAAGTGTGTGAGGAAGCTACGTCCAGAGGAAGAGAAAGAAATGAAGATAAAAGTGGAAAATACACACGATAGAAAGGAGGAGCAGGAAAAGGGACAGAGAACAATGTGAAAAAGAAAAAAACGAGCTTGGTGATCTGATCGGGACGTCTGGAATAGATCGCTTACCTGCCCGGCTAGATTTGGCACCAGCATCTCCAGTCAGAGGTGTCCTACTCGAGTGAGGACGTTTCACCTTGTTTCCTTGAGATGGAGTTACCTTAAATGAAAGACAAAGACAAAAGACTAGATTCTCTACTGAAGCCTCCTTAAAACCCAGATCTGCCACTTGAACTAATTCTCTTGGGTGCTCTGTAGTACAGCACTACCGATTAATGTACTAACCAATCCTCACTTCCTTCATCTCGGAACATAAGTGTTGCCATTACTGGGACAGACCTAAGGTCCATCAGCCCAGTATCTCGTTTCCAACAGTAGCCAATCCAGGTCACAAGTACCTGGCAAGATCCCACAATAGTAAAACTGATTTGATGCTGCTTATCCTAGAAATAAGCAGCATATTTTCCTAAGCCCATTATCCAAACCTTCTTTAAACCCTGCTAGGTTAACTGCTTTTACCTTAAACCCTGCTAACTGCTTTTACCATATTGGAAACAGAAAACATCAGCTCACACATCCTATCATGCAGATGTTAGTACGGGCGGGCTGATCAGCAAGATGGATAAAAGGGGAAGTGAAGGAAGGTGAAATTAGGCCTTACCTGCTAATTTTCTTTCCTCTAGATCCTCCAGACTGCTCAAGACGCTTGGTGTTATGCACTCCTACCAGCAGAGGGAGACTGAGAACACAAACTTCTTATACAAGTAGCCTGTGCAGACCTTATACTAACCAGTAAAACAGTAACAAAGCAGAGGAACAAAACACCTCCACCTAAACAAAACACTGAATCCACACTCAGATCTCCTCCCCTTAAGACGGTGGAATTCACTGCAGATGGGCACAAACGGTACCACAAACTGCCCTTAGTAAAACTCCAGGACCCAAACTGAACTGTGTCCGATACACTGGGTGGGCGAAATATCAGCAACTGAAGTCTAAAGAAATTATCATACTGAACGTCCGATACACTGGATGGGCTCTTGAACGGTCTGGAGGATCTAGAGGAAAGAAAATTAGCAGGTAAGGCCTAATTTCACCTTCCTCAGCAATCCTCCAGACTGTTCAAGACGCTTGGGACGTACCAAAGCAGCAAGCACATCTAACGGTGGGACCTGCGAAGCCAGAGGACAGGACTGCAGCTCCAAAACTGGAATCCTCCCTTGCTTGTACATCCACTCTGTAATGTTTGACAAAAGAATGCTGGGAGGACCACACCGCCGCTCTACAAATGTCCATCGGTGGAACAAAACTACTCTCTGCCCAAGAAGCCGCCATCCCCCTAGTGGAATGTGCCTTGAGCCCCACCGGCACCGTACGGCCATGCGATATGTAAGCGAAGAAATAGCATCCTTCAACCACCAAGCTGTAGATGCCTTAGAAGCAGCCGCTCCCTTCTTGGGCCCCCCATGAAGGACAATAACCTGTCTGAAGACCTGAATTCCTCCGACCTGCGCAAGGTAAAACTTCAACACTCTGCGCACATCCAATTTCGCCATACGACGTTGAGAAGCATCCCCCATCTTAGGCAAAAAATGAAGGGACTGGACACAGCGAAACCTTTTCCTTAGAAACACACAGAAACGGAGGCCTACATGAAAGAGCCTGAAGTTCCGAAAATCCTGCGAGCCGACGATATGGCTACCAAAAAAGACCAGCTTCATAGTAAGGTCTTTTATCGAACAAGACTCCAAGGGCTCAAAGGAGAAACCCGCCAAAGAGTCAAGAACGCTATAAAGATCCCACTGAGAAACTACCGGCCGCTGAGGAGGACGAAGCAACTTCACCCCCCTCAAAAACGGACTACATACGGGGAAGACGCAACCGACCTGCCCTGCACCTTACCCCGAAACACGCCAAAGCAGCCAGCTGCACCTTCAAGATGACAATGAAAGGCCCTTCTCAAACCATCCTGCAAGAAATCTAAAATGCACGACACAGAAGCTGTCGAAGGGACACACGCCCGGTCCCCACACCAATCTTCAAATATGCGCCACACACGTCAAACGTTTGCGAGACTGCAGTATCATCTGAATCACCTGAGGAGAAAACCCTTTCCTTCTCAACCGTTCCCTCTCAAGGGCCACACCGTAAGAGAGAACCGAGCCGGATCCGGCATGACAATTGGATCCTGACCACAAGAGCACCGAGCCCCTCCCCAGCCACAGAGGCTCACCTTCTAACCGGCGCATCAGATCCCCGAACCTCGGCCGACACGGCCAATTCGGAGCCAGCAACAACACCGGACCCACGACATTCTACCCTCTGTAGGACTCGACCTATCAAGGGCCACGGGGGAAATACATACAGCAACACCTGCTGAGGCCAAGGAAGGACCAACACATCGATCCCTTCCACTCGCGGATCCCGACGCCGACTGAAATATCGAGGAACCTGAGCATTCTGTGCCGACGCCATGAGGTCCACTACTGGTATTTCCCACTTTAGAACTATCTGGTCGAACACCGACCAGTGCAGAGACCATTCTCCGGGGTCCAACATGTGTCTGCTTAGAAAATCCGCATTCACGTTGTCCACCCTGGCCACGTGCGCCGCCGAAATCTGCAATAGATGCCTTTCCGCCCAACTCATGAGGAGAGCCGTCTCGATTGCCAACCATGGACTCTTTGTACCGCCCTGCCGGTTGACATATGCTACCGCTGTCGCGTTGTCGGACATGACTCTTACTGCCTTTCTGACCACACTTGAGCGAAATGCCAACACAGCTAGCTGAATCGCCCTTGTCTCCAACCGGTTGATAGACCACTGAGCTTCCTCCGTCGACCACCGCCCCTGCTTGAACCGACTGAGACACTGAGCTCCCCAGCCCAGCAGACTGGCATCCGTTACCAGAATCACCCACTGAGGAGGTTCCAACGGCATGCCCTTTTTCAGATGGGCCGAGCACAGCCACCACTGGAGACTGCGCCGAGGAGCCCCCCTCAATGGCAACCGCAACTCCAAACTGTGTACCTGGGGAGACCATCGGGACAACAGAGCCGACTGAAGCTGACGCATATGCGCCCTGGCCCACGGTACTACCTTTACTGTCGCTGCCATGAGGCCCTGAACCCGAAGGTACATTCGAACCGTCGGACTCTGAACGGACATTAACAGCCGGACCTGCTACTGAAGAGAGGCGATCCGAGAATCCGGCAGAAAAGCACGACCCACTGCCATGTCGAACCGCACTCCCAAGTACTCCAGACTCTGCGATGGGATCAACTGACTTTTGACTACATTCACTACCTATCCGAGCGATTCCAGAAAGGCGACCACCTGAGCTATTGCCGCAACACTGTGAGCCCGAGACTTCGCCCAGATCAACCAGTCGTCCAGATACGGATGCACCAGAATTCCCTGCCTCCGCAAAGCCGCTGCTACCACCACCATTATCTTGGAGAAGGTGCATGGAGCCATTGCCACACCAAAAGGCAGAGCACAGAAATGAAAGTGCCTCCCTAAAACAGCAAAACGAAGGAAACGCTGATGGGCCTCTCAAATCGGCACGTGCAGATATGCTTCCATGAGATCCAGTGACGTGAGAAATTCTCCCTGACGAACAGCCACTATGACCGAGCGCAGAGTCTCCATGCGAAATGATAGCAACTTGAGTGCCCCATTGACCCTCTTGAGATCTAAAATGGGTCGAAACCGGTCCTCCATCTTCGGCACCACAAAGTAAATGGAATAACAACCCATTCCCCGCTCATGCCGAGGAACGGGTACCACAGCTCCCAACTGGATTAAGCGACCCAGAGTCTCTTGAATAGCCTTTAACTTGACTCGAGAGTGACAAGGAGAGGGAAGAAACAGATCCGGCAGCGGGTGCTCGAACTCGAGAGCATAACCATCGCGAACGACCTCCAGCCCCACTGATCTGAAGTAATTTGGGTCCACCCCTGATAAAACAGATGAAGTCGCGCCCCGACCTTCACCAGAGGCTGGACCCGCACACCTTCATAAGGAGGACTTATTACCATTTCCAGCACCTCCGGAGGAGTCCCGACCCCTCAACGACCCCCTCGAAAGGACTGCGTCTGCTGGAAAAAACGGATTTTAGAAGGAGATACAAGTCTGCCCGGCCTGTACTGCCTCGCGTCCTTAAACCGACCTCTAGCCGAACCCCCTTAACTACTACTACTTGACATTTCTAAAGCGCTACTAGGGTTACGCAGCGCTGTACAATTTAACATAGAAGGACAGTCCCTGCTCAAAGGACAAATCTAAAGGACAAATGTACAGTCAGTCAAATAGGGGCAGTCTAGCCGACTTAGGCCGTAACTCCGGCAATCGTGAGACCTTGGTCCAAGACCACTCATCAGTTTATCCAAGTCCTCTCCAAACAACATAGAACCTTTGAAAGGTAGAGAACACAACTTTGCTTTAGAGGCCACATCTGCCACCCAGCCCCTAAGCCAAAGAGCCCTGCGAGCCGTCACCGCCAGAGCCATATTCTTAGCCGAAGCCCTCAGCAAATCATAAAGGGTGTCCGCCAAAAACGAAGACCCCCATCTCCAATTTGGCCAGGTCCTGAACCAAACCAGTCCTATCTAATGCAGGCTCATCCAAGAGCTTCTCCGCCCAACGGAAACAAGCTCTGGCTACCAAGCCCCCACAACTGAGGCTTGCAAGGCCAAAGCTGACAAATCAAAGCTGCGCTTCAGAAAGGACTCTAGCTTCCTATCCTGAGGATCCCGTAAGGCTGTACCCCGCCACATAATGGCCGTAGCCTTAGTAACCGCCGTAACCACCGCATCCACAGTAGGTGGTTTCAGCAGGGCCAAA
Organism: Microcaecilia unicolor; assembly: GCF_901765095.1. Classification (NCBI taxonomy): domain Eukaryota; kingdom Metazoa; phylum Chordata; class Amphibia; order Gymnophiona; family Siphonopidae; genus Microcaecilia; species Microcaecilia unicolor. The sequence goes on along the minus strand of NW_021963577.1, from coordinate 8,347 downwards.
TCTTCCGGAGGCAAGGGATACAGCCGCACCATAGCCCTAGACACCTTACAAGCAGCCTCCGGCATAGACCATTCCTGAAAAACCATGTCTCTAATGTCTGAATTCATGGGAAAGGAACGGGAGGCTCTCCGAATCCCCTTAACCAAGGGATCTACCTGGGGGTCCCTCCGCAGAGGGAGTGGCCGCCAGAGCAAACTTCAAAGTAGAGATCACCTGATCAATGAGCTCTAACAACTCCTCCTTATGAAAAATGCGAACCACTGAAGAATCTTCCCCAGGCCTTAGCCCATCCTGATCCTCAGACTCATCTAAGAGATCCTCCTCTCCTGGGTCACTCCAAACCTCCGACCCAGGCAGAGAAAGTATCTCCATAGGTTCCGAAATATCCACCCACAGGCTTAACTCCCACTGAGCTAGCAGCCTCCGGGGAACAAACAGCCTGAGAGGGGCCAGCTCTCCAGGCATTATACAGAGACCAAATAAACTCAGGAGGGAAACCAGACCTCCCCCCCGATGCTGCTGAAGCCCCAACAACACTTCTCGTAGTCTCCGCGACGGACCCCCCTTGCTCCCGCGGCGGCAGGTCCATCGCGTGATCCACGGCTAAACTAGGCTCACTTCCTGCCACACACGGGTCCCCTGGTGCCGGTACGGAACGCGTGGCCAAAAGGGCCGCGCTTCCCGCCAAAACTGGCTCCGTCGAGGCCGACCCGGGATGCGCAGCCAAATGGCCGCATTTTCCGCCAAAACTGGCCCTGCCATTGCCGGCCTGGAATGTGCGGTCAAATCGCCGCCCAACACCTCCGCCGACTCAGGTGAAAGCACGGGGGGCAAGAGTGCTGACAACGTAGGCTCCCCACAAAATTTACATTGGCCACCTTTCACTTCAACGCCGCCCTTCGCGCAAAACCGACACCTCGTCGGCTTAGACATAATGGCCGCGAACACAATAAAAACAAACAGTTGCTTTGTGCTCTGACAGACTAATAGGCAAAACCGCCTAAGGCAAGAACGCCCTTGAAGACGTTTTATCTCTGGACTACCACAAGAACGGCCAAAATAGCCGCCTTTTAAAAACGTTTATTTATTTTTTTATTTTTTAAACCTTGTTGCTAATGCCTAAATGCCTCAAGGGTACAGAACGAGGTCTGTGGCCAAGGTCAAGCAGTCCTCCAGAGGAAGAGCACAGGGGGAGGGACCTGGCCACCCGGGTGTGACACCCCACAGGGAATAAGAAGCCCCTTAGGACTTACACCCTGTAATAGAGATCCAAGTGTGGGTTCTCTAACATTTACAACCCAACCTAGAAACCCCAAACGGGCCTACCAGACTGAGTACACTGCACAGGCTGCACACATCTACCCTCTGCTGAGACTGAGAAATACTGGTTAGTAGAAGGTCTGCACAGGCTACTTGTATAAGAAGTTTTAGTGTTCTCAGTCTCCCTCTGCTGGTAGGAGTGCATAACCCCAAGCATCTTGAACGGTCTGGAGGATTGCTGAGGAAATCCTAGTTATACAACAGGGACACCTGTTCGCATGATACAAAGTTCTGGAAGGAACTCTGCTGCATGACCCCCAGCCGAGGACTGTCACTGCAATGAATGTGTTAAACAAGAGAGGGAAGGAATATAAAAGGGGAGAAAAAACAATGCGATTTTGAGCAAACATTCATGCAGTTAACAAAACAGGAAGCTGGCTTTACTTTGGATGGAGCCCTGCGCTTAAAAAGGCAAACACAAAAGGAATGAAGAGTGTGTTACGTGACGATGCATCCTAAAAAGCAGCAGTACCAGCAGCAGCAGCAGCAAACTGGATAGTGAAGACAGGTAAAGGACGTTCAGAGTGAAACCCGGATTAAATCAAACAACTCCTGTTAAGATGAAACAAGCCGAAGGCAGACACATTACTTCTGGAAGCAGGTCTTCACATTCCTTCTCTGCTCAGGCTCTGCAGAGTTCTCAGGGTTACCCAGCTTTAGGCCGGCTGTAACACTTTGGCATTTTACCGAAAGTAACTGATTATCTTCTCCCTCTAACTAATTAACTGTCCTTTAAGTATTTACATGATTAGGTTAGACTGATGAACGACAGTTCGGGGTCAAGAAAGAGGAGGTTAGACAGCTCAAGCAGGAGCAGATTGCGGCTTGGTCCCCTCGCCTGACAGCACTGTTACCCTACCTCACCGCTGGCCATCTGCAAGTGGGAATAATCCAAGCCCCTGAGAGGCGTGCCAGGCTTGCTGTTTACCAACCAAGGTTTGTCATAAGAGCGAGAAGGGTGCTGTGGAGTCTGTGAAATGGAAATTTAGAGAAGAAGTAAACAGCAAAAGGATGGATGAGGTAGAAATGAGCAAAAACAAATTGAAAAAAAGAAAAAAACAGAAAAATGATCATTAAAAAAAAAAAAAAAAACCCCACCCCAGATTATCATCCTAAAGAATATAACAGGAGACCTCAAAAGGTAATTCTATCCATCCGCTAAAAACAGAGGGATTCTTTTCAGAGATAACATGGCTACCACATCACTTTACTCAGAGATACAGCAAAACTCTTATGCAGCCATTCTCCCAATGGCAGGAAAATAACCTTTTACCAGTGACTTTCAGTAAAGACTCTTTCCTGGCTTGATATATATTTTATTTCAGCAGTTTACTGTTTTATGTTAAAAAGCTTTACCTACTTTACTACACCCACTATTAAAAATCCAAAGCAAGAAGGTGCTGTACTGACCCTTCGCAGAGCCCATGCAGGCACCTGACTGATACATGTCAAGATGACCACAGCATGGACGGCTAAAGGGCAGATCAGAATCAAACTGCAGACATCCCACTGATACATCCGTGTCATAAATTCAGCATCGATAACTCTTCATCAGAGCACTGCTACGTTCTGCAGTGTCATTCGACAGAAAGCTGTTACTGTGTGTCCTATGCCCTTCGGCCACAACTGAAGGAGAACTTTTAACTTTTTGCAGATAAAAATAGTATATGCAGAAGTGGACATACCTGAGGGAGATAAAGTGAGCGAAGAAAGCTCAAGAGTGTCAATTGTTTGGCAGTGAAGGCTCAATCCAGAAGAGGTGCTGTGAGGGGACTTGCAGAGGACAGATATTCATTGATAAGAATTTGCTGGGAAATTGTCTTTAAATTTGGGGAAAGGTAGACTTAGAATTAAAAATAGATAAGCTAACAGACTGTATTTTTAGTTACTCTGCTCAATTAGCAAAGCAGTTTAAAGGAATAGTTTTTCTTAGCATATAAAGTCTCTGTTACAGTTCCATAGACTACCTTTTTTACAGTTACTATAGTATCAGTATAAAGCACAGCTAATAGGCACAGGAAGTCTTCAGTTTAGACTCTTAACTTTGGTCATTTCAATACAAACAGAAAGCAAGGTAGGCCCATACTTGTGAATATCTAGAGAGAGAAACCTTTACAGAGAACCTTTGCAAGAGTTTTCCTTTCAGGCAGCAAAATAAGCCCTGTGTCCAGTTATCAGTCAAACCACAGTGACTGATTAAAGAAAGACTTTCAAAGGGCCCCTGATTACAGTGTGACTCACAGCCAGATGCACTAACTCCACGGAAAGAGCCCTTCCCTTACCGATCCCTTAGCGAATTGGTAAAAAATGGGCATGCATGAAGGAAATTGCCTGCAAATGAGCTGCTCACTGTTAGCTCATTTGCATGTGATTTCCTTCCTAAGGAGGGGAAGCCAGTTGGCCAGCTGAGCATGCGCAGAGCAGCCGATCGTTATGCTGGCTGCTCTATGCGTGCCAAAGACGGCTTCATACACGTCACTCTCCAAAAAAAAAAAAAAAAACTACGCCCCCTGACGAGCACTTGGACTTTTTTTTTTCTTCCGATTTTTGCGATGGGTGTCCTCCTCTGCATGGGTCCTGCTCAAAGCAGCCCCAACAAGAGGTGCAGACCTCCCGTTAGGTTTTCCACGGTGCATGGGGTCGGAAACGATAGTGCATCGCATCGCATTCACATTATAATAGTAATTAGCTCATTTGCATTCTGTTTTCGTTAGCAGCTACCGTGACAGGAAAATGGCTCGGAGAACCCTTTTGTGCATGTCCCGGTTTACTACTTGCGCACTAAATGGCTAGAACCAGTTTAAAAACCACGTTGCTGGCTCGTTAAGTTTAGTGCATCTGGCCCTCACCCAGGAAGCAACACCACATAACTAAACAGGGCAGAGCAGGGCTAAGCTCTGCTCAATCCAGAAGAGGAAGAGAATCTTGAATTTGCTGGGAAATTGTTTTTAAACTTCTGGAACCAGGCTGCTGGAGATGGAGCAGCTTTTAAACTAGAAACTGGGGGGAGGCTGACAAGTCACTCAAAAGCGCATGGTTTGGAATAAGGTATCTTTCAAAGATATCACCAAAACAGGGAAGACAGGGAGGGGATCTCGATAGCAAGGTGGCAATAGAAACCATAGTGGACCAGGTGTGTAAATAAAAAAATTAAAAAAAAGACAGATTTTCAAGATTACAAATTATCACTGTCAACTGCTGAGCAAGTTGTAAATAGGAATAAAACACAGTTTGAAATGTCTATATGCAAATGCCAAAAGCCTAAGAAATAAGATGAGAGAGTTAGAATGCATTGAACTAAATGAAAAGATACATATAATAGGCATCTCTGAGACCTGGTGGAAGGAGGATAACCAATGGAACACTGTCATACCAGGGTACAAATGATATCATAGTGATAGGGTGGATGGAATTGGTGGAGAGGTAACATTATATGTTAAGGAGGTCCTTGAACCAAATGGACTAAAAATTCTGCAGGACACAAAACACATCTTGGAGTCCCTATGGATTGAAATTCCACGTGGAAAGGGGAAAAAGGATAGTGATAGGAGTGTACTACCGTCCACCTGGCCAAGATGAACAGTCAGATGGAGAAATGTTAAAGGAAATTAGGGAGGCTAACGAACTGGGCAACACGATAATAATGGGTGATTTCAATCACCCCGATATTGACTGGGTAAATGTAACATCGGAGCATGGTAGGGAAGTAAAATTATTTGATGAAATCAAGGACTGCTTTATGGAGCAGCTGGTACAGGAACCAACGAGAAAAGGAAAAATTCTAGACCTAGTCCTTAGTGGAGCGCATGATCTGGTGCTGGGGCCTCTTGATAACAGTGATCATAATATGATAAGATTTGATATTAGCTTTGGAGTAAGTATATGCAGGAAATCCAATACATTAGCATTTAACTTTCAAAAAGGAGACTATGATAAAATAAGAACGGTGAAAAAAAAAAAAAGAGAAGCAGCTGCAAAGGTCAAAAATTTACATCAGGCATTGATGATGTTCAAAAACACCATCCTGGAAGCCCAGGCCAAATATATTCCATGTATTAAAAAAGGAGTAAGGAAAGCCAAACGACAGCCGGCATGGTTAAAAAGTGAGGTGGGAAGCAATTAGAGCTAAAAGGAAATCCTTCAAAAAATGGAAGAAGGATCTGACTGAAAATAATAGAAACAGCATAAGGAATGGAAGTCAAATGCAAAGCGCTGATATGGAAGGGAACACAACTTTTTAGGTACATTAGAAGCCAGAAGCGGGCAAAAGAGTCAGCTGGACCGCTAGATGATCAGGGGAAAAAGGGGCACTCAGGGAAGACAAGGCCATAGCAGAATGATTAAATGAATTCTTTGCTTCGATCTTCACTAAGGAACATGTGGGAGATGCTGGTGCCAGAAATTGTATTCAATGCTGAAGAGTCGGAGAAACTGAATCAAATTTCTGTAAACCTGGAGGATGTAATGGGGCTATTTGACAAACTGAAGGTAGCAAATTTCCTGGACCGGATAGTACTCATCCAGAGTACTGACAGAATTGAAAAATGAACTTACAGAACTATTGTTAGTAATATGCAATTTATCTTTAAAATCAAACATGGTACTGGAAGACTTGAGGGTGGCCAATATAACACCAATTTTTATAAAGGGTTCCAGAGTTGATCTGGGAAATTATAGACCCGTTAGCCTGGCATCAGCACCAGGCAAAATGGTAAAGACTATTATAAAAAACAAAATTACAGAGCAATTCAAAAGCATGGATTAATGAAACAAAGCCAACATGGATTTAGTGAAGGGAAATCTTGCCTCATCAATCTACTACAATTCTTTGAAGGGGTGAACAAACATGTGGATAAAGGTGAGTTGGTTGATATTGTGTATCTGGATTTTAAAAGGTGTTTGACAAAGTACCTCATGAAAGACTCCAGAAGAAATTGGAGAGTCATGGGATAGGAGGATTAAAAACTGGTTAAAAGATAGAAAACAGAGAGTAGGATTAAACGGTCAGTAATCTCAATGGAGAAGGGTAGTTAGAGGGGCCTGTGCTGGGACCGCTGCTTTTTAACATATTTATGCATGATCTAGAGATGGGAATAACTAGTGAGATAATTAAATTTGCTTGACACAAAGTTATTCAAAGTTGTTAAATTGCAAGATGACTTGTGAAAAATAGGAGGACCTTATGAGACTGGGAGACTGGGCCTCTAAATGGCAGATGACGTTTAATGTGAGCAAGTGCAAAGTGATGCATGTGGGAAAAAGGAACCTGAATTATAGTTATGCGATGCAAGGTTCCACATTAGGAGGCATCAACCAGAAAAAGAGTCTAGGTGTCATCATTGATGATACGTTGAAACCCTCTGCTCAGTGAGCAGCGGCGGCGGCTAAGAAAGCAAATACAATGTTAGATATTATTAGGAAAGGAATGGAAAGCAAAAATAAGGATGTTATAATGCTTTTTCACTCCATAGTGTGACCGCACCCTCTAATATTGTGCAATTCTGGTCACTGAGTCTAAAAAAAATATAGTGGAATTAAAAAAGGTACAGAGAAGGGTGACGAAAATGATAAAGGTAATGGGACGACTCCCTATAAGGAAAGGATGAAGTGGCTAGGGCTCTTCAGCTTGCAGAAATGACGGCTGAGGGGAGATATGATAGAGATCTATAAAATGAGTGGAATGGAACGGGTGGACGTGAATCGCCTCTTTACTATTTCCAAAGATATTACGATTAGGGGTACATAATGAAGCTACTAAGTAATAAATTTAAAACAAATCGAAGAAAATATGTCTTCGCTCAACATATAATTAAACTCTGGAATTCGCTGCCGGAGAATGTAGTAAAAGCGGTTAGCTTAGCAGGGTTTAAGGTTTGGATAACTTCCTAAAAGATAAGTGCCATTATTAAGATGGACTTGAGGAAAATCCACTGCTTATTTCTAGGATAAGCAGCATGAAATCTATTTTACTGTTTGGAATCTTACCAGGTACTTGTAACCTGGATTGGCCACTGTTGGAAACAGGATGCTGGCCTTGGCCTTTAGTCTGTCCCAGTATGGCAACACTTATGTTCTTATGCTATGTCACTGCAGAAACCCAAGTCAGCAGGACATGACTGGGGTGGGGGGGGGGGGGGGGGGGGGGAGGGGAGGGTGAATAGAATCTATAAAGCAGAAAAAAAATTTAAATTGTTACATTTAGTGACTTCAAGGTTGGAAAACGGTGCAAGAAGTTGGTGACCAGAGATGGAGGATGCTGGGCTCCTAGGGAGAGGCACAGATAGCAGAAAAAGGGAAGTAATCTGCCATTATGCAAGTCACTGGTGATTTTTTGCCTGGGATAATGTGCTCAGTTTTGGAGATCAAATTCCAGAAGACAGATTGTATTGAGAGCTCTGTGAGTTGAAACTTAACGATGTGAACATGTACAATCTGCAGAGGAGACACCAGACGGGGACGAGGTACAGACAAACACGGAACATGTACAATCTGCAGAGGAGAGACCAGACAGGCGGACGAGACAAACACCTGAAAGATGTTAACACAGAAGAAGCAAAATCCTTTTCCGTGGATGTTACATGGGGTTATTTGATGAGACTCCAAACAGGGATGGATTCAGAAGAAACCAGGAAATGTCCTCTAGGAGTAGGTGGTGGAGGCTGAAATAGTAATGAACTTCAAGAGGGCCCGGGGTAAACACACGTTATCCTTAACTGGAATAAAGACAGCGAGAGCCGGAGCTGGTTATATTCAATGATCTAGCAATTGGTACCAGGGATGCTGGAACGAAGAGCACAGTGGCTAACATGAAATATTTGACATCCTCATGGAATTTTCATATGTACACAGAGCAATTCCATGCTGGCGTGTGGCTCACCTTGGCTGCACTGGCTGGGGTGGCTGGAGAGGATGGCAGAGATGTACAGCTGTGATTACTCTGGCTTGCACTGGAGTTAGATCGCGTTGGGGAAGCTGTTCTCGAGGATGGCTTTGACCTACGACCACGTGACCTGAACGGTGCCATCCC